>NC_084911.1:17920285-18106143 GCF_949316345.1 Pungitius pungitius | reverse complement strand
TTGGTCCACCGTGATAAACGTAGTCATGTTACGTTTTCCCCCAAAATAACGTTACTATGTTACGTTTCTTTTGGCCCATTCATTTACATTGCTTTGCAAATAGGTCACGTGACTATCAAGTTTCCCGGTAGCGAAAAGAAAAACATGGCGGACGGTCAGCATAATCTCCGTGAAAAACACAATATTTTAAGAAAGCATCAGCATTTGTATGCATTTCGATGGCATTTCTAGCGAGAAGTATGCGTTATTCTTTCATAATCTTCTATCAGAGACTGTAGAAGACCTTCCGTTTATTCGTTTCTGCGAAGATTTGAGTGTCCCTTTGGCAAAGCGTGGCTACGCAACGCCTTTAACGGCGCATTATTAAAAAAACACTTCCAGTGGGGGCGTTACCGTAAAGAGGCGTTCAGCCTTAAAGCCACTAATCGCCAAACAAAACAAACTCAAAGCACTCGAATCACATTATGACTTTTTAAACATAAATTCCGTTATTTTTATGAGTTTTCAATGAAAGAATGCATCATTTCCGGGGGTAGGCATGCCCGGGACATCCCGAATTATGGGCAATTTTGATTTGTCCAGCTTTTTGACAGCTCCAGTCCCGACTTCCAATCACAGCCTCCTAAATCAATGACGCGCCTAAAACTCTCGGATCGAACATTACGTCTTGTTTACATGGGAAAGGGGGGCGGGGCTTCGCCCTCAGAGCGGAGCGTCATTTCTCGCTCCACACGTCTCCTCTTTTTACTGGCCAGGAAAACGGGCGATCTATCCCACGTGGGTCTGGCTCCATTCCATTGGCTCTGACGAATCCATAGAGAGGCGGGACTTATAATTTGCCCGGCAAACGGAGAGATTTGAGCTGCATTGCTTCCACTGTGCGTGAAGTGGCCGTGAGGCCTCCACTAAAGTCTCTCTCTATTTGTTCTGCTTTACTCAATAAAAGTAAAACCTTTACAGATATACTGTCCACACACTAGGCTAACATAATGGAGACTTCCAGGCTTCGTCCTTTATGTTTTATGGGGATAAAGCCCCTGTAAGTAGTTTTTTCCCAAGCAAATCTGAGTTTCTTCTTTTTTTGTGTGTCCCATACAAATATCAAAATATATATACTGATTTTCACATCCAAACACACTCACTTATGTTCCCTTTTATCATGACAACAAGAAATTTCAAGATATACCTTTTGCTTTCATAAATCATACAGTTTTAGTGTGTAAATGCCCAGCAGTGTACGGTCCGAGGGCCCCTATCGGGCCACTTGTTAGATGGGTTTGATGGGTTACCGACTAAAATATATGCCCCCACCCCCTAACTTGATTTAGGTCTGTTGCCTCAGGGTAACTTGTAAATATAATAAGTCAAACAAGCAATGTAAGCATTAAGAAAGTAGTGCATTTTGAGCACATTAACCACAAATGGATTCAAACATAAATTCAAAAATATTAAACAAAGAAATGAAATGACCAACACTGTATGTACAAAATCCACATACAAAACATGTAAACTTAAAGGGCTTGTTTGTGTCAAATTTTATGGCATACACATTCAACTGGCCTACAATAACCTGAAGAATGTCTTAAAATACTGAAGGGGGGGACATGATATCATTAGAAATGTTATGCCAGAGGGAGCACAGAATGTATTGTGGGGTGTTCAACAAGGAGGATTTTCAACCTCTACTATGTCTCCATCCTCATCTTGATCGACAGACTCACTGTCACTATCATCAGACATGCGTTATCCTAGTTTTAGTGTGTAAATGCAATTTCCAGCATGAGACCTAAAAAACGCCTACAGGAATAAAAGGGTTAAACCAGATACAACTTGCTTGTTTGACTTATTTGACTTATTATATTTACAAGTTTCCCTGAGGCAGTTAGGGGGTGGGGGCATAAATTTTAGTCAGTAACCCATCCAACCCATCTTAAAACTCAGTCGAAGGAGTCTAACGCCGGAGTCACAGGGTGCAACAAAACTCTGTAGTGAAAAAAGTGAAGGCCGAGGCATGCTGGGTGAGGTGCGATCCCGGCCCTTTCGGGACAGTGTTGTGCCTGAACGCGTTCATAAACTTGTTGATATTTTGGGCGAACGTGAACTCAACGTACTGTATTAATGCCCGATGAACGTCACTGTTCTCGTTCATTCTGGTGTCTATGAACGGCGCGTTCGTTCAGCTTAATGTTCAATGGGGTACCAGATTTCTATAGAAAACACACCATAAACGCGCATTAATAAGTGTAGCAAAGAGGCGGCGTATAATAATTTTAAAGAGTTTATGAAGTTACTGACAAGGTCGGTGAGGATGGGAGGAATCTGACCTTTCTTTGCAAACATTTGCACCTTAATGATTACTGTCCTGTTTTTCTTTTAATAATTCCTTATTTAAAAAAGACCATTTAAGCAGCATGTGTTTGAGAATGTAGTGTAGGGGTAAACTCTGCAACTGCTGCTAGTGTGGAGTGAATAGACAGCAACATAGCATCAAAGAATCATTAGGGAAATGCTGTCCCCTCAATGCTAATGTAAACCCTGGTTGGATAAGGATTCAAATTGGATAAGAAGATTAAATCTGATGCATAGCTTCAGTGTTAAAACTGATAAAATAATTGCTGTCTGTGGTTCTGGGCTGTGGCAATAATTTAAAAAAAAAATAGCTCGCAGCAACGTATGGAAAAAAAGAACTGAACTAGTTCATTTTTTGGAACCGTGAACTTAGTTCAAATATTTTGAATTATGAACTGAACTAGTTCCTTTTTAAAATTTGTAAACTAAACTTTGAACTAGTTAATGTAGAAAGTAAACTTTCCCAACACTGGCTATAGGACCCCGGAAGATGATGAACTATGCCTGGGAAGGGCGAAGCCATGCCGGTACGAGCATGATGTGCAAATTAGTCGTCAGATCAAAGTATAGTAGTGATAGACTAATCGAACCATCTAACAAGTGGCCCGATAGGGGCCCCCGGACCGTACACTGCTGGGCATTTACACACTGTATGATTTATGAAAGCAAAAGGTATATCTTGAAATTTCTTGTTGTCATGATAAAAGGGAACATAAGTGAGTGTGTTTGGATGTGAAAATCAGTATATATATTTTGATATTTGTATGGGACACACAAAAAAAGAAGAAACTCAGATTTGCTTGGGAAAAAACTACTTACAGGGGCTTTATCCCCATAAAACATAAAGGACGAAGCCTGGAAGTCTCCATTATGTTAGCCTAGTGTGTGGACAGTATATCTGTAAAGGTTTTACTTTTATTGAGTAAAGCAGAACAAATAGAGAGAGACTTTAGTGGAGGCCTCACGGCCACTTCACGCACAGTGGAAGCAATGCAGCTCAAATCTCTCCGTTTGCCGGGCAAATTATAAGTCCCGCCTCTCTATGGATTCGTCAGAGCCAATGGAATGGAGCCAGACCCACGTGGGATAGATCGCCCGTTTTCCTGGCCAGTAAAAAGAGGAGACGTGTGGAGCGAGAAATGACGCTCCGCTCTGAGGGCGAAGCCCCGCCCCCCTTTCCCATGTAAACAAGACGTAATGTTCGATCCGAGAGTTTTAGGCGCGTCATTGATTTAGGAGGCTGTGATTGGAAGTCGGGACTGGAGCTGTCAAAAAGCTGGACAAATCAAAATTGCCCATAATTCGGGATGTCCCGGGCATGCCTACCCCCGGAAATGATGCATTCTTTCATTGAAAACTCATAAAAATAACGGAATTTATGTTTAAAAAGTCATAATGTGATTCGAGTGCTTTGAGTTTGTTTTGTTTGGCGATTAGTGGCTTTAAGGCTGAACGCCTCTTTACGGTAACGCCCCCACTGGAAGTGTTTTTTTAATAATGCGCCGTTAAAGGCGTTGCGTAGCCACGCTTTGCCAAAGGGACACTCAAATCTTCGCAGAAACGAATAAACGGAAGGTCTTCTACAGTCTCTGATAGAAGATTATGAAAGAATAACGCATACTTCTCGCTAGAAATGCCATCGAAATGCATACAAATGCTGATGCTTTCTTAAAATATTGTGTTTTTCACGGAGATTATGCTGACCGTCCGCCATGTTTTTCTTTTCGCTACCGGGAAACTTGATAGTCACGTGACCTATTTGCAAAGCAATGTAAATGAATGGGCCAAAAGAAACGTAACATAGTAACGTTATTTTGGGGGAAAACGTAACATGACTACGTTTATCACGGTGGACCAACGTAGCCATTTCACGCTTTTTTTGGAGACTGGGTTGGAAGTACTCTTCAATAATCCATCGGGTTGATGTGAACAACATTAACACATTAACACAGAATAGGCGTGTTCCACCTGTATAATACATATTTAAATGTGGTAAAATGTGTAATATGTCTCTTTCAAATGCAGTGAAGTAACAGTATACAGTAGATTCCAATGAAGCCTACCTCAGCATTGCAGTTGAGTAAGTTCCGTTTGAAAAGGAGGTCAAAGCAGGTTCGCATCAATTAAGAAAGAGTATAGAAAGACGCGGTGCACATACAGAATGAATAACTGCACCACAAGTCAAAAAGAAGACCATCAAAACAAAAAGAAGCCGCACCACGATATTATACACATTTTACAGCTCTGCTGGTACATGCATCTTCATCTCACTCTTTTCAAATCTTTCCCACGAAGCTCTGGAGGACAGGCCTGGCCTTTGAAATTTAAAATGGATCACTCGTTACCGCCGCGACTCCTCCAGTGACTTGTGGAGTTGAATCGCGGTATTTCCACATCTCCCGGCGTAAAGGCCGATTCATCTGAGGAAGTATAGCTGGATCCCGGAGGCCTTTGAAATACAGGTTGAGGCTTAATTAGAAGAGCTACTTAATTACCAAAACACCCTTGAGTAAGTGTGTGGGCCCTTTGTACATCAAGGTAGCAAAACACTTGTCCCCTTTCTTCAAATATAGAAATTCTATATTTAAAAAATGAAATTCTTAATAAATCTTACAGAGAAAAGGAGAACCAATAACTTTCTAAAAAAAAAAAATCAGGTTTCATGAACTTGTGCCCTATTTTTCTATTTGATCAGAATGCGTTTTTGCTCACTTGCACTCGATCAGCATGTGAGATGTGTGAGATGTGGGATTGGCGGAGCCTCGGGGCCCCCGCCAACCACTCATTGGCTCTGCAGACGACCTGATGAGTGTGAGTGTGTGTGTGTGTGTGTGTGTGTGTGTTCCTGGATCTCTGAGGGTATCCCACACTCTCCTGCCCTTATCAGGCAGCTCCACGGCACCACTAGAGGAGTCCTGCTCTCAGGAGGGCCATGGCGCTTATCTCCTGCCCGCAAGGAGGGTTTATAGGTTTCTGATTAACTCGAATGTTTGTGTGTTTTTGTTTTTGTATGAGGGAAAAAAACAGAAGAGAGCCGGGCTGTGTGAGTGTCTGTTGTGGGGAACGCGGGTTGGAAAAAGGTATTTCAAGCACACAGCGAAAGGACGAACACATATATATATATATATATATTCTAATAATGGTGAAAATGACAAAGTTGGAACAATAGAGATTCATTTAAATAAGCATTGAGGTTGTTTGGTTTTAGCAATAGCATTAGGCTACTAGTAGAACCGCTCCTGTTCCCAATTACAGCCCTCCAACGGCAGACAGGAAGTGAAAGGAAGCCTTTACATTTCATTCATTGCTTTTACGAGACAATAATAGTGATGATTAACAACATTTTTTGTTTTTGCCTGAGTAAAAGTAACATGAGAATAATATAATTAGTGCTCAAGGAGGAAAACGCTTCAAAAGCTTGTGATTCAACACAAAAACCAAAGTAAACAAAACGCAGACCTCCCTGCTGTTAATGAAATTGCAGCATTTGCCGTTGTGTTGATTGGAGTCTGCTCCAGTAGAGTGGACCTCGGTGATATTATTTGTCCTGGTTTGGGTCGAGTCGGTGCTACCAGAGAGTGTCGTCGTCTGTGGGGGGGGGGAAACGAACTTCTCTACTGCCCCATAGGAGACACCCGGGATGCTGTAATCTCTTTTCCTGGCTCACCATGAAAGAGGGGAAGAGCCACCAGAGCGATCTGCTCCCCCCCCCCCTCCCCACCCCACCCCCGCAGCATCTCCCATCTCCCCCCCATCACTTACTCCTCCAGGATCTCCTCGTGGTAGCACATCGTCATTCATACTTTGCTTTGCTCAGTGTTTGGCATTTGACGAACCTCCGGTCATCTCGTTCCAGATCTACAGCATCTGCCTGGACTTCTCTTCCGCCTCCCATGTCCGCAGGACGCTTTGAGCCACGCTAGCTGAGTGGCTTTTAGGGATGTTGGCGATGTGGTCACTGCTGTTCGATCGGTTGTGGTCGGTCGGTCACGAGACTTTTGATTGATTGCCGTCGAATTTATCGACACACATTCAAGCTCCTGACTCTCCCTATAGCACCACCGTCAGGTCAAACATCAAAAACCTGCGAAACTAATTACAATCCCAAGTGCCCCAAAAACTGAGATGTGCCTCACAGAGCTCACTATCCTCTTTTTAACGTTTTCATAGATTAGACTACTGATTTGAAGCGAAGCCCTCAAAATGTCCCCATCCTATTTCCTAATTGTCCTTGTTCCCCTTTTCTTTTACCACTTCCTCCGATGCCTCATCGTGCCCCCTCTCCCAAACCTCTCAGGGCAAGGGTATACCATGTTATGGATCCCTGCCACTCAGTCTGCTCCTCCTCCCCCATCCTCCCCCCTCCCTCCATCCTCACCCAATGCTCACCCATGCGCTGCCTTTTTTTTTGGATGGGCGGAGTCTCCTCTACGGTGCCATTTTCTGTTTGGTACTACATACAAGGGAACATGAATATTCATGACTAATTACAACCCGCCCACTCCCCCCCCCCCATCTCGGCCCTGCCGTCGGAGGCAACACTTGGTGGTGGCACATGGCAAGACAGCTGTTGCAATCCAAGCCAGGCATCTGTGCAGTGAGGAAAACAGAGAGGGGGGAAAGCAAGCCGGAAGACACCGGCAAGAACGGATCAAAGGCGAGTGACATAAAGGGGACAGAGATAAAGAGACGGCAGGAGGCGCAGGAGCGATATTTGTGGTGATGAGACCGGTGGGGGGGCAGGGGGGGGTGGGGTGGACCGGCCAGTGGTTGGGGGGGCATCTGGGTGGGGACGAGCCAGACGGAGGGAAACGGGCGCTGATGGGGGGGGGGGGGGGGGGTTCTGCCCGGGGACGGAGGGGGAGACGGATTGAAAAAGACGGTGGAGGGAGAGAGGGGGCGAGAGCGCGGTGGGTGGGGGGGGGAGGGAGGGAGGCAGAAGGGGGTGATGGGAGACAACAACCCGCAGAGATGAGAGGCTGCAGTGACATTGTACTTCAAGGCTTTTCTCTCAAGGCCTTTCCTCAAGTGGCTCCACGTTAAATCTTGGAGGAGGGAAGGGGGGGGGGGGGGCACAAGCAGCGTCTACCCGGGGATACCAAAACACACAAGTCACAAGTCAAAAGGGTTTAAACACAACTAAACAAAACAAGGTATAACTTCTGAACAGCGTCTGGATCCGATACAAGATCTCATTGTTTACCAAGGGACGAATATTTCCATGTTCAGGGCTGTCACACAGCAAGCTTGTCACACTGAAGGATATTTAGAAATCATCAACTGAAACATTCTGAGAAAAGTAACTACGACTCCGCCGAAGACAAGCATTGTGTCACGGTTTGGCTTCGCTTCCTGTTTTAGTTTGAAGTTTCATGTCTCTTGTGGTCCTGGGTTAACTTCACTTCCTGCCTTGTCTTGTGATTGCGTGATTGTCTCCACCTGTGTCCAATCACCTGCACCTCCCTTGTGTATTTAAGCCCTGTGTGCCTGTTGTCCCCTGTCGCGTCATTGTCTATATGTCCCTCGTCGTTGGAGCACGTCTATTAGTTTGATAATAAAGAGCACTTTTGATTGAAAACTCTGCGCTTGAGTCCTCCCTGCATCCTGCTTCAGCTGCGAACGTGACACATTGATTCATTAATCAGAAAGAAATGTTCCTTAAAGGAAGCCTCCAATCAGGAATTCTACCCAGCCTGTGAAATCTTCTCTGACAGATGGGATGGAGCTTTCCTCAAGTCTGGGAAAACAAGTCTGATGTTGATGTAGTGAGGTCAGGAAGCTCTTTTTTTAACAGAAGAATCTACATCACAAACCACAGGTGTAAATAAGTAAGAAAGCAGGTTGAACAAAAGCCCCATTATGGGACTTTATGTCTGGATATCTTCTGCTGCATGCTTTTTGAAACGTGTGTCATTTAGGTCCCTTTTGTTAATGAAAGTGTAATGCTTCATTTCTGGCATCCCTCTTTAAATGTTTTTTACTATTTCGCAACCTTAGAATGTGAATCATCTGAACTTTAAAGCCAGATAAGCGGCGTTTACTTCCCACTTCCCCAAAATATCAACAGTTCTATCAGGACATAAATTCCCAAAACGTAATCAGGACAGTTGTATGTTTAGAGAAACTACCCCCCCCCCCCCCTCCCTCTGCCCCTCCAGCACCCCAGTGACCCCCCTGCGCCCCTCCTCATCTCCTGCAGCCCTGCACGGGCCCCCCCCCCCCCCCCCCGGCTCTGCCCTACATAGCGGCGAGCGCAGCAGGCTGGCGCCGAGAGGAGCCCCCGGGTCTACAAACTGTGTCAGGCCTCGAGACGCCTCCGTGATCAACAGCAAGCGCCACGCGAGGGGAAACCGTGAAGCAGCGATTGATGTCGTCAATACGTGAAAGCTGGAATAAATCAGCTCTCTGATCCGATTCCGGGCTGGAGATGTTTGCGTCGCACGCACAGAAAAAAAAACAATACCGAAGGTCAAACGCGGGGGGGGGGGCGCGGAGCAGCCACAGCGATACTCACCGTTCAGGCAAATTGAGTTGATTTGCTGTCGTGAACGTCGATGGAATCGCGATGGTGAAAGTGTCTGAGTGTCGAGTTCACGCACCGCTGCGAGGTGAGGATTAATTACAAAATAATAAACAAGCAATCAAGTCAGGAGGAGAGAAAAAAAAGCACATGTCGCCCCAGAAGTGTATCGTGGCCTTAATATATTCTGAATCATCTCCTCTAGTGGCTAAAACGAGTTTTTAATTAAAACCCGTTTCCCTTTTGGGATGAGCTCTAGATATCTTTGATGGAGTGGATCACCCAAAACGATCTTGTGATTAGAATTTAACGAGTAAGTGAAATTCAAGCAAAGTTCCCAATTAGAGGAGTTTATCAAAAGTCCAACAGTTCCATCCGCACACCTTTTTAAAAATAAGTGCGTCGCATAACCTCACTTGTCTCAGCATCATTGGACGCATCCATCCTGCCATCCACCATGACACAACACAGCTGCCACCTGAGCCCGGGGGGGGGTCACTGCCTCTCCCACGCCATTCCACGCGCCGCCAGAATCCTCTCCCTGGGTCCGCCGATAAATATTTGAAAAAATATATTTAAACAAAACGCAGATGGAGTCACTAATCGGGAGCTCTCTGTTAGCAGGGTGCTGCTAACAGAGCGTGTGTGTGTGTGTGTGCTGTACTGGATGTATGCTCTGGTGTGTTTGGAGGGGGTGTGGGGGGGGGGGCATACAGAAATGCCACGGAGCCCTCTCCAAGCAGCTGTGCCTCTCGCTCGGTCCGTCCAACTTTGCTCCGGCTGCTGCCATGTTGGGGGGGGGGGCTTAACCGAGCCCCACCGACTCTGCACCAGCTTTATTAGTAAAAAACAATGTGATGCCTTTAGCTGAACTACATGTTTCCACCAAAAAGACATCATGAGACAACTACTACTACCCCAGCAGTCCGGGCCCGGTCTCTGGCCGAGTGGTGTCCTTCTTTTGCTCCCAGTGAGGAGCGGAGGAGGAGGAGGAGGAGGAGGAGGAGGAAGAGGAGGAGGAGAGGCCTTTAATGGCAGGTTGAAAGAAGGTGGTAAAGCTGGATCGGGGTCTGTGTGCCGGTCCGGGTCTCTCAGGGCAGAACCTGCGCACCGTGAACCTTAATCTGATTCCACACAGGAACAAGCGTTAATAATCACAATATAGAAAGGGAGGATCTGTGCATGATGTAGGGGTGCCCACACTTTTTGGCTGGCAAGCTACTTTTCAAACAACCAGGCCGTGGCCAACTCTCCCCCCCCCCCCCCCCCCCCCCCCTGTCGGCTGGTCCGTTTGGGAGGACTGCTTCCACACCCCCGCACCCATCTCCCGGTCCGAACGTCAACATTCAGCGTATCTGGTTTCACTGGAACGCACAATGAAACTTAAAGATCAAAACCAGGAAACACAGAATATTGAAATATCTCTAAAAAAAGGGGTCAGAGTCACAATAGTATCAGGACAAACAGGTTCTGATCCGATGTCCTCTTCTGTTGCCCAGCTCCTCTGCTTTGAATCTTTGGCACAGAGAAGACTGCAAGTCGTCTCCTCCCATGCGTGTTTATACCCCAAAAAGAAGAAGAAAAGGGAAAGAAAAGCCTCCACCAAATAGTTTTTCTCTGTGCGCATGCGAACCAGGAGGGAAATCTGCTGCTGATCAACGTAATAAAAACAAACCAAGGCCGTTTTCTTCTGTGGTGTAAACAGTTAGTCATTTCACATGAGGACGGCATCATGGCGGATTATATTTAGTCATGCCTATTATAGAGAACAAAAAGAAACGTCTGAGAGTAGGAATCGGAGCGGCCCCGTGCTCGATCGGATGGAACGGCAGATCTGCTCCGATGCGCCGCGTCCGTCCGACGGGGCCGGGCCGCCTTCGCCCGCCATCCGTCGCCATCTTCATCCGTCGCCATCTTCATCCGTCGCCATCTTCATCCGCCCGTCTGCGTGCCAACATGGTCCCCGGTTGGTCCGTCTCTCCGCGTCTGCGCCTCTGGGCGCACAGACGCACGTGTTCATTAGCGGGCCGCTGACAGCGTGCAAAGTGGGGGTGGGGGGGGGGCGCTGTGAATGTCGCATGTATCCCCCGCTGCCGTCTCTGCGTTTTTGCGTGGTGGGTGACCGTGGTGAAGGAGGGGGGGGGGGAGTGGCAATTACGGGGGGAGGGGGGGGGGGGCGGTTGTGGTATAGCCGGCTCGCCGGGGGCCCCCCACTTGGCACGGATACCCCGTTTTAAGGGGATCTAAAAGCACTAGACGGGGCTCTGTTGAGCGTGACCACCCTCCTCCTCCTCCTCCTCCTCCTCCATCTCGCCAGCGATGCCTTCCAGGCAGAAACCAGCCCCGGGTTCTCACCTGGCCAGGCCTCGGCGGGGCCCGAAGGCACAGGGACTCCGGGGGCCGTGCCTAGATGACTCCTGGTTCTGTGGAAATGGTCGGAGCGGCCCCGCACGCACACCGAGCTGCTCCCTGCTTCCCTCTCCATCAGAGGTGCTTCACCTGAAATACTGCAGCCACCAGGCGGACGGCCTCGTCAGGGCCTCCGTCTCTGCTCTCGTGTAAATGCACGCCGCGTGTCAGGAGGCCCCCTCTGGACAGATCGCTCCTGATGGAGCGCACCCGTTCGGAGGAGTCTGCTGTCACACACGCTGGCGTTTTGCGTCAAATAAACACTTTGTGCTCTGAATGACCATTTTTGCGTTGGTGAGAACAGAGGGTGCCGAACAAATAGAGAAGTTGGGATGAGTGGAAATGAATTGGGTCCGCGATGAAAAACAATGCAACTTTATCAAAAGATCTGATATTTATTCAACTTTGCTTCATTTACAAGGTCTCATTTTTTATGGTCCATCCCCGGTGGAGGCACAAGAGGAAATACTTTTTCTTCTGGAATTGGCAACACGGGGTGACGGCCTGATGGAAATGGTCAATTAAATGATGAGGAAAGCCACTCCTTGAGTTTCTGCTCTATTAAAGTTATCTCCTCACATCATTTTTATGGAATCAGGGTTCTAATTTACGCTGGAGAATACGTTAGAAGTCCCAAAATGGACCCTCTCCCCGCTCTCCTTCACACACCCCCGTCGTAATCTGTCTGCCCACTGCTTTCACTTATTACGTTTCAAAGGGTTTCCGGGCAACGTGGTTTTGTACAAAAAAAAAGAAAAGAAAAAGGGGGGGGGGGGGGGGGACCATGGCATTTTTTTGGCCCGTCGCTCTGCCCGCTTTGCCCAGAACGAGATGGTTACCATGGCATCGCTGGGCACCTCATAAAGCCGACCATTGTTAGTGCTCGTGCGTGCGTGTGTGTGTGTGTGTGTGTGCGTGTTACTGCCACATTGAGTTGCATGGCAACAACCTCTGCACCGCCGGCGCTAAAGCAAGGAGCCCAAGTCTTGCCCGGGGGGGCACCGCCATGCTGCAAAACGCCACGCACGCTCGTCTCTTTTTGCAATCATTGCGAGTCGCAGATTCATCTCACGTTACTTCCCTCCCGAGTCCACCCGGTGCAGAGAAATCACGAAATATTATCCCCAGAAGCACAGGATCATTAAAAGCTGGAAAATAAACGCGCGCTTCAGGAATAATTAGAAAACGAGCCTGCGAACGGACACAACCCGAGGGTGGAAAACAGCAGCGTTTCATTGACTTGTCTTTTCTAGTCGGGTCCATTAGGGAGCACAGGGTACCACGCACGTTGCTTTCCAATTGTTTCGGTTCCAAATTGGCCAAAACCTTACGTGACTGTGTAAGGGAATCTGGACACAATTTGTGGTTCCCTAAGGGGAGAAGGAAACAGAAAAGGTGAAGGGGAGGAAAGGAGCTATTGTAAAAGCCACGGTGGGACTAGACGGGCGCGGGTGACAGCAACCGTATTTGACAGGTGCGCGCTCTCCCAGCTCGCGACTTGTGTGTCTGGGTTCGAGGCCCTCGAGGGGAGGGGGGCGGGGGGGGAAGAAGCACGTGGGTCCTCTGGCGCGCTCTGCTGGCAAATGTGCGGACGGCCGCAGATCCGATGGAGCGGACCAAAGAAGTGACGCGTGACGCGGTGACTCGTGATGATTCAACGCGGGAAGGTGTCCCCGCGCTCCTGTCGGCGCACCTTTAACAAACGATCCGACATGTCTCAGTGGGATAATGGGATTAATTGCTACTGATGGTACGATTCCCAGCTTCTTCATGCATCTATCGGTGTGCTAGCAAATGATCATGTAAAACCAAAAATCAGATCAAATTCAGCAAACGTCCCAGGTTGATTTAATGCAAAATAGGTCTTTTTTCACACTTGTAGGCAATTCAGTATAATATATATATCTCAAACAATAATAAGTATGATATAGTATGTATATATATGTCAGTCGTCTTGTGTGAGGTCAAATCTTACTTCCTCCAGAATGTCCTCCGCCTGTACGCACAAGCTTGGGGTAAAACCAACGAGTCTATTTAAGGACGCTGATTGGTGAAATTGTACGTCACCGATTTTTAAAATTGAATCAGCAATTGGCTAAGGTGCTTCTTGGAACCACTTTCTGTGGGCGATCGTAGGCTTCCCCTCGCGCAGCGCACATGAAGACGTGCAGGAAACGCATTCATTTCGCCCAGATATCGTATTTTACAAATCCCACTGGGTACCGTTTAAAAAAAACCCCACAAATATTGGCATCTCTTTATTATTTCATATTATCTTTTCTTTTCTTTATTTTGGGGCTCAGCGAGGAGGGCGACGCCCCATTGCCCACGATTGGCCAGCCGCTATATACTCTGGTCTTGGTTTAGTTGTTACTTGCAGGTTAAAAAGAGGAAAGCTGTCTCAGTACCAGTTGCTTTTGCGGGCCTTGCATTTCATTAATTATATGTTCAACTTCAATAAAACAGAATTATAAACTACATTTAAAAGAAAATCTTAAAATCAACAAAAATAAAGAATGGATTCCTGCTTGCTTCAGTCAAATGTCGTCTGCTCCAAAACACAAGCAAATAAATAACTAAACACAGCCTACCGACCACATAATGAATACAGAGGAATTTTCCAAAATAAAATGAACTAACGTGAACATTCCCAGTATTTTACGGGTCCACCCGTTGCCAACGACAACACTCAACCAACAAACCACTGCATGCTCATAACTCCCGGCTTATTGTTGTCGTCTACTGTCAGAAATGTCCATATGTGTCATTTGCTGCAGTGATTATATGTTCTGTTGCTCATGCCACTCATGGGAGGTACTTCATCGTTCAGAGAAACATCTGGATATTTGCATCTGACAACTGGCTTTAGAAAATAGAATAAAAAAGCCTGATGAGAACCGCCTGGTATTAAGAATTGACGGATGCAATAGACTCATAGTGACCTGATCACATTTCACTGGCGAGAAACAGGGATTTACAGGATTTATCCTGCATTAATTCATGGGTGATGAATCATGCCTTAGTTAATTTTCTGTTTTCTTCTACCAAATTTGAGCAGACACTTGTATTTGTGCAGGCCACCACTGGTCCTCATCGGATCTTCTAGAACTTGCGGTTGCAGACCCTCCAAAAAGTTTGAAGTCTTTGCAACTTGATCTTCTGTCCGGAAGAAAGCAAAAGAGAAATTCTCCCAACCTTTGGTACTTTTTCTGACACTAATGTGACATATTTGACAACAAATGGGCACAAAACCTGTCAAAGTAACAGCGTGGAATCTGTGATGGGTTTCGAAGTGATCACAACTTATACATGCAGCCACCTGCAACCGACCTCCTCCATTGCCAAACACATGCCATGTTTAGCCTGGGCAAGCCTGGCAGCTTAGAGTGTGTGTGTGTGTGTGTGTGTGTGTGTGTGTGTGTGTCAGGTCTGTTTCTGCGGTGCTGGTTTGGTGCTCTGCTGTTGTGCAGCATGTGGCCCACAGATTAACGCTTTAAATGAGACTCTCTCCTGTTCTGAATGCCCCCTCTGTTTGCTTACAAGGCCCGGGTGAGACAGAGTGGAAGGATTTGAGAGGGGGGTTTTGTATCTCCTAACGCTCTGAGGAGGGGGGGGGGGGGTCCTCCTTTTATGAGTGAAAAGCTTAAAAGGAGAGCACGGTCACAAAGGGGGTAAAACCTGAGTGGGGTTTTTTGGCATAATATGCAAAAATGGCTTCTTTTTTTTCTTCTTTAAAAGACACGTGGAAAACGGCTCCAAACTGATTTGAGTAAGACAGGTGCCAGCTCTGCCATCTGCTTTCACTTTTACCCCTCTCTCTCTCTCCCTCTCTCTCTCCCTCAGATCTGCCTCCCAATCATGTGTTGGCACACATCCCTTTAGGTACCTGGAACAATTTTAAGTGGAGGGATAATTCATTAACTTGTCATGTATGACATCTTTGGAAAGTATTGGGCTTTAAATGTGCACGAATATGCATTCACAGATGGATGGATTAGGGACTGTGTGCAAGTTCTGAGGCGGAGAGAAGGGGGATCTCTTTTAGTTTAAGGGAGGGTAGTCAAAAAATGTTCGGAAAGCATGGTTGTTTTTAAAATTAATTGATTGAAACTTGTCTTCTACTCCTGCATCATTGTATATTTTACACTTCCCTAATTGTCATAAAAAGACAAAAACAAATACATAACATTAGTAAGAATATATTGATCAGTCGCGGTAAAAAGAGGTTAGCGTAGCACTTGTGGTTTTTGAGGTGGTTTATCCAGCGTCATTACTCAGCGAAATAATACTCTCAGGCAAAGATTCCTGGTCCCTTCACACAAAGTCATTTGCAAGGCTTCTCACCCAGAAAACAGTTTTCTGTGATGGTTTTTTCCTCGGCATCAACAATGGAAGACGTGGCGACTCTGTACCGCGTCTGGATGACCGCGGCTTCCAGCGCTACGTGGTGCTAGCCGTTAGCCCGTTTGCTAGCTCGTTGACTCGGATCGCGGACCGGACTTCACCGCCCCCGCGTCATACTCCTCTGCTGAGGGAACTGTCCCATGACAAGACACCGTATCCTCAAGCACATCCACTACCCACTATCCACTAGCCCTAACACTATTTATTTATTTACTTTTGGATCTCTGTAACCTATTTCATCTGAATTTGTAAAACGGAGAAATTGAAAATTCAAATTTATATTTGTGTTATTGATACAACTTATTAGCTAACTAAAGTGTGAAAAAGACAATTGAAAATGTTTTAAAGCTTGCAATACAATGCGTTGTAGTTCATGGGTGAAGCCTCCCATGATCCATTCTCGTCCTGCTCCCTGTCCCCTCACAGCATTTTAAGGATAAAGGGTATATTGGGAAACCAAGCCACAGGACAGACAGCAATTAGTAAGTGCCAAAACTTTTGATGTTCCAAATAGACGACCGCACAAACCTGCTCCTGCATGAAATGTGTTGGAAGCACGTTGGTTAAACTCTTATTTGTAACGGTACTCCCAGAACAGGGCTATTTTACTTCAAGCTAAGCATGTTACGCTTTTGGAAAAGATGCAATCCCCTGTTAAAAAAACAACAACTCTAATGGGCCACTAGATGAAAATACATAAAAGTGAAACCACATTGTTGGCACCCCGCTCTGCCTGGTTTAAAGAGATGTGGGGCCCTAACCTGCTGGTTTCCTCTTGGAATGAGGCCTCTGCTAATGAGCCCGTCAGGACAAAAGGTGAGTTCTAAAGGGAGCGGAGTGAAAACAAGTAAACAAGCCAGGTGACAACCTGCAAAGAAGCAAGTGGCCATGATGGAGAATCGGTCCACGGGTACAAAGTTGCGACAGTTAGCGTTGTAAAGAGTTGTTGAGGCTGTGAGTTGTTTTTCCTATTTAAGACCCTTCCAGCTTGCAGGTGCTCTTTTCAAAGCCGGCCAGGCACTTCTTGGCCGCCGTTGAATGTTGGGCTCCCGGGGTGTTTGTTTGGCTTCTTTTTGTTTGTATGTGTGTCTATGCCCGCCTGATACCTATTCCTCTTTTCGAAGCGAACGCTCACACGGCTTCCCAAAACACATAACCCTGCTCACAAAAGACTGCCGGTCACTTTTTCCATTCACCACAAGAAAAAGAGAAGAGGCAACGGGAGCCTCAGCTACAAGTTCCCAAGCCATATAAAGTCCTGTAGCCATTGAGGATCTACACTGAAGTTCTGCACGTGACCGATTTCATGCCTCATTCTCCTCACAACATGTTCCTCTAGTGAACGCTAGTGTTGCTGCTACGTTGGTACGCTGGGATTGTTGTGGAGGAGGAAAAAGGGCAGTTGTGATGCATTAATGGGAGTCGTGGCATAATGGATCAGGGCTGTTCTGTGTTGTGTTTTTTGAGAAACACAACTATGAAACACATTTTTGGTTAAGGACAGTATCCAGTCAACATGGTTTCCAGAAAACGTACAACTCAAACACTTCTTCTGACGGTTGCTGCGAACCCGGTGAGTTTTATATTTCGCTGTGTGTGCGATTGTGTGTGAAATCATCAGTGCGTCAGATGGGGCCCGTTGTGCCGGGCAGCAGTTCGGTGCGGTTCGGGGCACAGTGTGGCCTCTCAGCTGCTGTTTCCAACCCACCACCGAGTCGACGGCAGCGTCCTCCGCTCACTCGCTGGAGCAGATGGCGGCGGAGCTGGAGCTATTCGCGGCGTTTAGCCGTTTCCTTCGGAGAGCCGGCCGCGGGGAGGCAGGGCTTTGCACGCCGCCGTCGCCATGTGCACGGCGACAAAGGCGGCCGGGTAATTGAAAGGAGACTCAAGGAGTGTGAAAGATGGGAGAATCTCGCTCCACGTGAGAACGCCCAGGTCTCCCTGCATCACCCGGGGAGGCGATACGGCCCGTTTCACCCAGACAGTAATCCTAGAGATTATGTCCCTGCGCGGTGGACAATGAGCATATTGTTGTGATCTTGTTGCCGTAATCCGGCTCAGCAGCGCATGCGATACGCAGCGACGCTCTCTGGAGAGCCGCTGCCGTGGTGAATAATAAACTGGACAGCCTTGGCACAACGATCCGTCTGCTGCCGGAAAAAATATCTCCACTAGAATCCACCCCGAGGCCGCATATTAACACTTTATTCTCGATGCGGGCTGAATTCAGGACGAGGCCAAAATGAAACTACAAATTTAGCTGGAAAAAGGCGTCGTGGCATGGTACAACCATCCAAGTCTCCCTGGAGTCTTTTAATATTTGAATATGATTTCAATTTTGGTCATAACCTCGGGTGAGCGGAGAGGAAATGGATTAAAAATGGGGAAGGGGGTGAGGCCATCTGTTTTGCGGTAGAGAGGCAAGGAAGGGGGGGGGGGGCGCTGGAAGCCAGTCAGAGTGGTGGGTGCCGAGTGTCGGTCTACATAATGTGCAGCGTTGTGAGTCTTTGTGTTCATTTTAAATGGCCAGGATGATCGATATCTGACAGATATGAACACCTTCACGTCGACCTTTAGAACCTCTCACACTGCGACACACACGGCCAAACTCCACGGCAACCACGTGGTAGTTTAAACAACTCCATGTTTTCCTGAGCAACAGAAAAGCAGCAACTTGCTGCAAGTTGCATCACTTTGCAGAAAGTATTACAAAAAGACTAATACATATTGATGATTAGAGGAAGAAAAACAAGGCAAAATCCATTTTCTGCAAACAAATATTGCCCGGTTGGACCAACCAGGAAAGTGACAAACTGTAGGAAACAATATGTTCAAACTTTTTAATGTACCGATTTTTTTTATTATGCCTGATTTCTTCCTGTGGAGCTGAGGCTCGAGCTTGGTAATTCAAAAAATACCAAGCTCGAGCCAAACGGTTGGTTAGCAGACGAGATGTCACGCTAGCCAGACATGCTGGACGGGCGAGCGACGCCTGAGGAGGAATCTCGCCATTTAATGTGCGCCATCGCAGCCTAATAGGCTCGGTTCTGGTGAATCACTCCGGGTTTCCTTAATGGAAAAGCCAAACACGGCGCTGGGCGACAAGGGCACCTTGGGTTTGCAGATGTTCACGCAGATGACAGATGGCGCCGACGTAGCTAAGGGAGCAACGGGAACGATGTCTGCGCCAGGCTGGTGCCACATGCCCCCCTACCCACACCCCGCCCCTCCCTCTGCACTGCAACATCCCCAACCCCCACCACCAACCCATGGCTGTGCCCATAGCTGTGGTGCATGCGTGTCTGTGGCGGTGTGTGGACATCTGAACGCGCGATGACTCAGCAGGCGAAATCAGGTGTTCCCTTTGGACACGCGACGTGCCGACGGGTGAAGGTCGGGGGGAAAGGTCGTAAGTTCAAATGGACGCTCGCTTGTCAGGACCTCTTTCTCAGTTCAGTACTACAACCGTTTGTGTGATACCAAATGTAACTTCTCATTTCTTTCTTGCAAAAGCCGGAAACGTGTTGCATGCCAGAAACTTTCGTACAGTTTTCGTACAGGGTTACGCAACAAAACTGCTAAATTGAGGAGAAGATTGTTGTTTTGGTAAAAAAATAACCGCCGGAAGCATAAGTCAACGTGGACCTTTCGTTTCTCGCTGACGGTTAAACCGATCCTGCTTCCTGATTACCTGGATAACAGACAAAACTGTTTTGTGCAATATCCACGAATCCACCAAGTAGTTATGAATGCTGGATGGAACCAGCCTGGTTTACGACAGCAACCAACGACGGATTTCACTCCTCTTAATTCTCAGTCATTATTTGAAAAAAGATATCCGTGATTCCCACTGAACAAAAGTTTCTTGTCCGCCTGTTTTTCCAGCTGTAGCTTGCTACCCAATTAAGCTAATGCTAGCAATTTGGGACTTCAAGGTTGAAGAAACTCTGCACCCCCTAGAACACAGAGGCAGCCCCCCCCCCCCCCCCCCCATGTTCCACCCTGTTGTTGTTTATGTGTGAAGGATGCGGATAAAAGGCTGTAAAGGGAAGTTCGTTCCACTGGGCTTCCCCTTTGCAAAGTGAAATATACGTTACTTGTCTGTGGTTTGTTCTCACCTCTCGGTAAGGTAGCAGAAATACCTATCAAGGGGGGGGACGGGGGGATGGGGTGTCCTGTATTGTGTAAAATAGAGGCTAATGACAATATCAGCAGCATTTTAATTCACAATTCTACTTTTTTGCCCCTTTTCAATAGATAGACAGTGAGATACACAGTGAGCCGAAATTACGCTAAGAGCAACTTTGAGGAGAATCACTAATGGCGCGTTTCCACCGAGCGGTACGGGTCGGGTCGGGTCGGTACGGGTCGGCCTTACTTGATAGGCGTGGTGTATTCCAGAAAGTAGTGGTAACGTCACTTAATAGGCGCGGTATTGGATGGAATTTAGATTGACGTCATTTGATCGCGCGACAACTGAAAGCTAACCGCAAACAACAATGGAGACATACAGCCGATCCTGTTCTTGCTTCTCGATATGTGGCTGTTAAAAGTAAATGCTGCGCGGCGACATTGTTGCGACGGTGTTGTAGTTTAAAAATGGCGCTCCGTGTGTAGTCTTTCCCCTTGCGCCACGCGCAAATGACGACACCGTTTCAACCAATCAACGTTCTGCACTGAGTCTAGCTCCACCCTTTAGTACCAAACAACTGTGCCAAGTACCCCAACGGAAGGGTACCCAAAAAGTGGTACGGTACGGCGCGGATTTTTGGTACTTTTCTCAACTTTTGGCAGTGGAGACACAAATAAAAGGGTACCGACCCGTACCGCTCTATGAGCCGTCACTACTCTGGCACCCAGGAACCGTATCGCTTCTGGCAGGACATTTCAGTTGCAACCAACGATATTTTACAACAATGTCAACTGGAAGAAAGAAAAGAAAAAAACGGCAGTGTGCCGAGTGATCAAGTAGCACTTAGAGTCCGAGTGGGACAAAGCTCGGTGATTAGGTTGGTTTCAGAGGAGAGAGCAACAACACCACTGCATCTGTGTAAAGTGAGATAATCCCTCAAATCAGACTCGTTTGAGGTCCATCAGTGAAACAGAGGGACTTGATTTCAGCCGCGGCTCCTCCTGGAACCAGATGAGGAGCCCTGGAACCGCAGGAAGCAGGTAGGGCCGACATAATTACGTCCATTCATTATCACCGGGCCCTGCCACGGCTCTGTGAAGGTGCATCGGAGTGCACGCGCGCTGTGATGAATCTCCCCATCTTTAAATGAGCAGTCGCTGGTGGATTGAGAGTCTCCGTCCGGATGCTCCCATTCATCATCTCATTAGAACCCAAGGCTTGGTTACACGGGCCCAACAGAACGGGGAAACTATGAGCTCATTTTGCCATTATTTGGTCAATTTTGTAAACCACAATCTGTTCAAATCCCAAGTCTGTCTGATCACTTGTAGGAAAAATAAATGAAATCTTAACGTGTCAGGGGCAGAGCGAGGCGTGTGTGTGTGTGTGTGTGTTTTATAGGAATGCTGCCCTATGTTTACATGGACGTGAGATGTAAAGATCTGTGATGCAAGATGATTTAAAAGAAAACGTGACAGCTGTGATGTGGAAAATCCCAGATTGATGTTTTTACTGCAGAGTGAGCAGAAATGAAATTCTCTCCGAGGGCCTGTTCTCTCCCTCGCCCCTCGCCCCTCACGCCCAGGTGGAGCAATCTTTCAGACAGCGTTTTATTTTTCCTCAGTGGCGACTGCAGCGGGGGCATCGAGACACCGAGCCCCCCCGACCGCAAACTCAAGCCCCCCCGTCACACTCCAAACGCATCACTAACTGGATCTCCATGTGGTACGTCCATTACTGTAAAATACTGCTGCTCCCCATCCTACACACACACACGCACACACGCACGCACACACACACACACACACACACACCGCTCCCTTCTTAAGACTGCTTACGCTGGCAGTTCTTACTTGGGCCATCTCCAAGTTTAACATTAGTCTGGGGGTGTTGGGGGAAAGGGGGGGGCGGGGGGGGGCAGTTGGGTTGTTTGGAAAGCAGCCTGCGAAGAGCAGCCGGAGTCACGGCCCTGACATTCGCTCTGATAAAAGTAAAAGAAAAACACGCAAAACACCTTCTGGTTTTAACGCGTTAAAACCACCTGTGGGGAAATGTACACAACGTGTTGCCAAGGACGACGTTATTTACCTTTGGATTATTAATTTGTGAGCGGTGATTTATGAGCGGCGCCGCGGGGACCCGTCTCACCGACGAGGCATCGCTTTGTCCTCTCCACTCGGCAGCCACCGCCTTCTGCCGTTTCCAGGAAATGGGGAGCTTTTCTTTTTTTGGGGGGGGGGGCTCGGCTCTCTTTTATTTGGATTTAGTCCTCATCCCATGTTCTGGGGGAAATACTGACGAATTTAATTCTAGTTGCCAAAATTTAGAGCAAAAAGAAAAAGAAAAGGAAAAAAAAAACTGTCATTGTTTAAGGCCAACAAAAGAGGGGTTGATTTAGACTCAATTTATTATGATCTCTTCTTTGTGTCAACAAATAGTAACGCTGGCTTGGCAAACGGATGCTCAGGAAAGACGGCGCCAAGCCGAGGCCCTCGCTGCCTGTATGAGTGGGTTCAGGACGGAGCGGGAGAAATTGTAATTGTTATTATTAACAATATTATTCAACTGTTATTACAAGTGAAATCCCTTGACGCTTATAGGTTAACGCTACACAGCCTTGGTTCTGGTGCCTCACCTCCTGCAAGCGATGCCGCCCGGGTCTCCAGCAGAGACGTGTGGCTGTTAAACACTTGCTTGTGATTGGTCGACTGTAGGTTTTTGGACATTCTAAAATGAGCTGAAAACAGACTGTAAACGGGTTCAAAGTTGTCAGAGCAAAACACAGACAACTCCCAGTCCGGACAAATGAAGATCGTGCTGTATGCAAGAAGACTGGAAACTAGAGATTGAAACCATAAACTCATGTTTACAACAGAGAAATAGAGTCATTTTCTCATAGACTTCTTTACAATCTGATTTATTTTGGCCACCACAGACGGGTCCTTTGAGAGAATCTTTGCATTTCATATCTGCAGGTTGTGAACCTGTTCCTGTGTACGCCGACAAAAATCATTCTTGAAATATATTATTCTAGATCAACATTTTGTATCAAATTGTTGGTATATTTTTGTAACTAGCTGTGAAACCAGCCGCTTGTTATCGGGGTGAAAATCTATTTCATACTAATGAGCGGCCCTCCCCCTTATTTATCCTCAATAATAACTTATTCTCAGACTCTAAAAGCACTCCATCGTTGGCACTAAAGCTCAGTTGTCCAAGTCGGCAGCATGGGATGAGCAACCTATGGTGGCCTGAGAGAGGACCACACTGAGCCATGGTGCAGGCGCTCGTCCCCTACAGCTGGGTACCAATCAAACACATCTGTACAAACAGATGTGTTTGATTCAGGTGGGCCATGTGACATACAGCGTTGATGCGCTCGTACTCACACGCTCACTCAGAAATAGACCTGTCATTCTCCCACTCATGGGTGCTGCTAACAAGCCTGTTTGCCTGTGACTGACGTTGATGTGATCCTTAAATCCCTGGGCTTGGCACCAGAACGCTCCTAAGCCACATTAAGCTGCTGTCATGCCCCCCCCCCCACCACCACCTTCAGCCTGGGCCTACCCATGCCATGGGAACCCTAAATCTTTAATGACGGCGGAGGGCTCGGCACGTTCCCACGGCACAAAAGCGATGACATCTGTCTCCGCAAGTGCTGCACTCCAGAGCGACCCCATTTGTTCCATCGCCGCTTCTTGAAAAGAAATCAAATAGGAGAAAGTTGAGGGAGGGCTGAGGCCATGACAAAAAAAAAGAGGAAGGAGGAGGTGAAGCTGAGGACGCTAAAAACCAAAGATCCTCTCTTTGAAAGAGGGGTTCACTGCCCTGTGGTCCTTGAGTGTTCAAAGGAGGTGTTAAAGAGGCTGAGCTCCCTTCTCACGATGGTGCCCACCTGCTCAAAAACTATGGACTTTATCCTCCACATTTTGCCATCACAAATAGGTCAAATGATTTTATGAAATAAATTTTAATGTAACACTCACAAATTATGTAAATAAAGAGCCTTCTTTTTCTGAACCATCCAAAACCTTCAACTAGAGTTTATGTAAACATGTTATTGTCGAATACTTTTTATTCAACTAATTGATTAATGGTTTCAGCACAACCCTTACACCATATTCATGTAATGTATTTTATGGGTGCATAAAAGTTGATATATACATATAGGTATGTATTCTAGAGGAAAAAGGTAATGCAAAGTGAACTTCTAAATATAATTTCTAATTTCCTTCTTATCTTGGTGCCAATTTGCATTATGTTTAAATATACATATAAACTCGCAGTTGTGTTTTTTGCTGGTTGCATATGATGCAACACGAATAAGTAAACCTCTTCATTTTTGCCAGTACGACAAAATGTAATAATTTAAACGTTAAAAAATAGGAATACACGTCAAACAGGCATTGTTGTGGCCACCTGGCCGCCGGGTCCTTCGTGTGGAGGAACAAAGATGGCGGCGTCCATGCTGTGCAGGAGGACGGCAGTGTTGTGTAGGGCTTTAAAGGGAATATCATGTTCAAAGACGGTACTTTCTGTGGACTCCCAACGCGGGCTTCTGCTGCAGAGCGCTTCCTACAACCCGAGACCTTTGAAGCTGAACCTCCACCAGCCGTACATCCCCGACAAGGACAGCGAGAAGACGCCCGAGTGGCAGAAGAGCAGCCGCTATGACCGGAAGCTGTTCGGTCGCTACGGCTCCGCCTCGGGGGTCGACCTGGCCTCGCTGTGGCCCAGCCGCGGGGAGCTGGACCAGATGATCGCAGAGGAAAACGAGTGGCATCCTCCGTTGGAGGTAATGCTGAAGAACGTCGAGGCCAGGGAGAAAGAGGAAGCCCAGAAGCGGTTGGCCAAGTAAGTCATGCTAAAGTTACTGTAGCTAACTTCAGTGAGTCCATGGTCGGACAGCCCGTCAAACAGCCGGCAGGATGGATACAGGTTACTTCTCGTTATGAGATATATGTATATATTTATATATGTGTATAGGAGGCACGAACTGAGGCTTAGAGAACGAAGGTACAGGTCGAGGATTTGTCCGCAAAGTTCACCTCATTAATGTCACCTGTCGCAGGAGACATTTTGACCATCTCCAGTCATTCAATGAGTCTGTATAATAGTCAATCTCAGCCTGCATAACATTTTAGCTACCTACTGGTAAATCCCAGACAGTCCTCTGCTGAGGCTTCCTGGTGGTGGGGCTGATGTTTCGCTCCCTCTTTGAGGTCCCAGGAAGCAGAGAAGCAGCAACATTTGTATTATTTAAACTGCGTGACTAGTTTTCAGCTAACTTAAACATTAGGAGTGAATCTGGGCTTTTTATAGTTGCTCCTGCGAGGACACTATCACATTTCACAGCAGCCCACCAGAAGACATCACGTGCAGTCTTAACGTTTGTCTCTTGCCCCCCCCCCCTCCTAAATTTCCACTCTCCCATCGTAGAGAGACACTCATTGCGGCCAACATGGCCAAAATGCCCAAGATGATAGCCGACTGGCGGCGGGAGAAACGCGAAACCAAGAGCAAGCTGAAGGAGGAGAAGGCTCGCCGCACAAAGCTGCTGGCCGAGGCCCGGGAGCGCTTTGGCTACGCCCTGGACCCCCGCAGCCCCAAGTTCTTGGAGATGGTTGCGGAGATAGAAAAGGAGGAGAAGAAGAAAAAGAAGCTAGTGAAGCGCAGGCTGAGAGATGAGCAGTTGGCGGCTCCCCCCCCCGTCGCACCTCCTCCTCCCACCGCCGTCTCGTAGTGTCACATATGAATGACTGATATTTAATTAAGATGGAGTGGGCACCGGGACATTTGTTGTAAAGTATCCAAATCAGTGTGGTCCGTGTTTTACCTGGTTTGCATATGTTCATTTTTAAGCATATGCAGCTCTCATTGAAATAAATTAATTTCTGTACGGACTGTTTTTTAAAGAATAACTACAGAATGCTGGTTCTTTTGGCATCATTCAAGACAACAAAAAGGAAATGGTACATTAAGAATTTATTCATGCAAACATGTTTTGGAGACATTGGAAAGAGTTTGGAAAGCTCTTGCACCGTCACACGCCCAAAGAACTTTACACAGGACCAACAGATGTGTGCATAGAATACTGGCAGGGGACTGAATCCTAGTCATCATCAGCCAGTTAAATTAATTGGTTTCGCAGTTGAAATAGTATTCATCTTAAAATCGCTGTCATTCCAACTAGCACAGCATGCTGACGTTACTTCATTATGTAAACACAGCTCTTAATTAAGCCATTGTGCATTTGATTAAATCATCGCATGTATATAGTGGTTAACATTGCGTGTTCTTTGATTTCCAATACAACATAACTATTGTAAATACAGTTTGCTGTTTTATGCCTTTCTTAGTGTAGAGCCAAAAAGGTAAACCTGAACACTGAGAAAATACCCAGCATGCACTTGTTGAACATGGATAAAAACTACTACAGCAATAATTGTGACGAGCCCTCCTCCTACATGCGAGTGTCCTCCTCCTCCTCCGGGTCGGCCTTGAGTTTGGCCAGAGTGGCGTGGACCCTGAACTGTGTGCGTGACTCCATCGAGTATTCTTTGTAGTTATGTCTACAGGTCAAATGAGAAAAAAAAAGATACTCTTATCCAAAGTGTCGTTTTATTAAATCAATCAGCTGAATATGTAACCTCCAAAGGGAGCAAAGGCTTGACGCACTATTCTGAGCCATCAAGACATGCAATCATTTACTTTTTGTGAGGGTGCCGCACCCTCTGAGGCAAAGTTGTGTTTTTGGACGACACAAAATAAATTGATTTAATCGGCAGAAGGCGACCTCTACTGGCCTCTTACCACCATTGCACATTGTGGAGCCCATACTCACTGTGAAGTATTCTGTAGCAGTCGGGACATAAAAACTTCTAATAGCCATGAAAATAAATATAAGTACGTATGAAATATAACTCAATAGTATGGAGATAATAATAGTTGCATTAATATTACAAAATTCAAAGCTATACCTCCCAATTATCCATGCACACAATATGCTGCATGTGAAAGTTATGCAGGCCGCTTGTCTAAACTACGGGCCCCTTTAATTCTAATTAAAGTACTGCATTTGTGTGTTGAATGCATGTTCTACAGGCACAGAGAAAACATTTGTATCATCTTATGTGTCAGGTCTTATCTCTCATTGCTGTGTGCATCAATGTAGCTGCCGTGAGGCAGTGACATACTTGGCCTTGTGCAGCAGCTGGATGGCCTCGTCCCTCCGGCCCTGGTCGATGTAGAGCAGGGCGAGCTCCACCAGGCAGTTGGGCACCAGGTAGTGGTCGAACCGGATCTTCTTTTCACTGAGCAAGCACCAGAGACAGGGCGAATTGGACATGCGCATTATCAAAGGCCTCCTCCATCACGGTCAGGTTGCCCGGGCGGAGCTCACCTGGACAACACTTTGCCGAAGCTCTCCTCGGCGGCCTGGAGGAGGCCCTGGTTCTTCAGGCACAGGCCCTTCAGCAGGTGGATCACGCAGCGGTCGTCCACCGAGTGCTCGTTGCCTGTAGAGGGGGGAGCGGACACACACGGACGGGTCAACGCCGTCTCACTTTGGACAAGGTTGCGTTTGTAAGGCGAGCGGGAGGGAACGCGATGGGTCGGGTTACCGGGGGCCTCCAGCAGGGTGCGCTCCGCCTCCACCAAAGTCTGCATCATGCCTTCAGTGAGCTCCGGGCGTTTGCTGATCATACTGAAGCCGTTCCACATGTACATCATCTCCTGCAAAGCACAGGGGGGGGGGGGGGGGGGGGACGCTGTTGGCCGGGCGTGAGCGATAAACATTCAGAGGGTCAGCGAGACGCTTTTTACCAGCACGGGCACCGGCAGCCGGATCGGGCAGCGGGCCTTGTACCGCCGCGCTTTGCGGATGGCGAACTTCTCGGTCGGGGGGGACTTCCCCGCTATCTTCTGCTTGAAAGTGGGCACCTGTCTGAAACGACACAGGAAAATAATAGAGATTCGAGAGGAGAGCATCGGGATTGGGGTTGGAACAAATGGGTGCAGTTTCGGTTATAATGATGTGCCACTGAACAAAGCAGAAGGAATAAGAAATACATTATATCTATACATATATATATACAGTATATGTGAATGTGAGTGTGTTTAAAGCGGCTGTTATCAGGTTTAAGGCACTTACAATTTGAATATTAACAAAGAGAAATGGAGCAAATCAAGACTTGATTACATATTCAAATTCATCGCTGAAATAAAAAACAAATGGCGTTTACCCCCACAAATACCCATATTTAAAAAACACTGGCTAGTGAGAGAGTGCCTCAAACCATCTAAAACGATATCTTGGCTACTTGGGTGCCTGCAAAACCAAAGAGACACATTAACACCATGAAAACATCCAGGTGACACGCAGCGACATAATAACCACTTTATTTTTGCTCCTTGTTTGGTCTCCACCGGTCCCTCTGGGAAATATCAATGATTTAGTCCTTCAGGTGCACAGATCAAGCATTACTTTGGTAATATAGGATGTCATGGGCCCTCGGGACAGCAGCAGTGTGTGTGTGTGTGTGTGTGTGTGTGCGTGTGCTCGATTACCTGAACAGCTCAACCTCGTCCTCCCCAAAAGGCCTGGCCTCGTCTTCCTGCAGCATGCTGAGGTAAGCAGCTTTCATGTAAACATACATGGCCTAGCAGGGAGAAAGCAGGGGTCACCCTTTGTTGTCTATCGAGAGGTTTTTGGGACACTTGGGTCTGTACGGAGAGAGACCCCCCCCCCCCCCCCCTCCCGGGTTCTGTACCTTGGACCAGAGGCTCTCCTTACTCAGGAGGTCGGCGTAGAAGTACGCCATCTTCCACAGCCGCTTGTAGGTGAAGCACCACATCAGCTCCCAGTAGCACATGTGGTGGAACTGCTTCCACGCCTGCTGGGCCTTGCAGCCGTCCTCGAACAGGGCCACGGCCTGGCGGCACAGCGGACCCCGCGCGGCGAGTTAAAGCAGCATTTTGGGGCCCCCTTTTGTGCATCACTACACTCACCCAGTGTCATCTTAAAATCTCATGAGAACGTACGGAAAGTATTGATGAATCCGTGGTCTGACCACTGGGGGGCGCTCTGCGAGTCGAAAGCATTTGAAATGGTTTGGTTTGAGCCACGGCCTTGACTGTGGACGTGATGAGGACGTGATGAGGAGGGACTCTTCAGTTCAACGTAAAGTGGTGCATAGTTGATGTACAATATAGTCATTTTGGGGTTGAAGCTTACCTTCAATAAGGATATGTAATGACTACCACACACACACACACGTTTTCCTATGTAGTAGTTGTTGTCTTAAAAACTTTAAGGATATTTGAAACATTTCATGACACACACCTCATCAATGTTCCCCTTGATCTCCTCAGTCCTGCCTGCAAAAAAGAGGAATATTGCCCCCTGGAGAGAAGAAACAGATGTATAGTGTAGAAGTAACAGTTTTGCATGTCAATCATCTGTTATCAGCAGTCCGATCTCATGCATCGTGTTTAATCTGTACATTCCCACTCGAGTTGGGTACACACGGTGTCAGTTTGTTCTCTGGGATGGGCGGGCATGTGGGCAAAAGGTGGAGTGTCAACAGGGGCCGTGCATTCACAAGAATGTGAGTCAGGTGGAAGGAAAAGGAGTTACGGGCTTCAGGGTGCAGCAGCGAGTGGAAGGTGGAGTGAGCAGGGTGCGCATGATGACTCAACCATTGGATGAAAAAAAGAGAATAATGACGGAGAAAAGAGAAAGTAAGCGGCATTAAAATGGCGCGTTGGGTACGTCAAAGTTGTACAGGGCGTTGCCCAGGGCGACGATGTGGTGTTCCCATTTACAGAAATATCTACTATTACTAAGTACCACAAATGCATCGTCATGAACAGACTATGGTATGAAAGAAGCTCCAAAAAACACTGCATCCTGCCTTTCCCATGATGCAACATTATTATCATTAGTCATGACCACTAATCTGTTCAAATCATTGCAGTTCCTTTTGATATAGTTGAATTATTAAGGGGCGGTCTTACAAAAGAAGATTCCAGAATAAGGATGACAACTTTAAGAGACTCATCCTCAGATTTCCTGTACTCCAAGAACACTAGAAAGAATTGTATATTCTGAACCATAATAATCAGCGTCAAAATGTGCATTTTTGTCACCAAACAGATATCCTGACCCCATCGTGAGGATATTTTGGGTCGTACTCTCCAGTTCTACAATTAAATAATGGTTTGATGCCCCCGTAGAGAAATGTGACGCAACGTCTCATATACTAGCCTCAAAGTCCCTGATACAAAACTTAGTGGTTTCTAACCACTGAAGTGCACGTATTACACAACTAGTGATAAGCACGAACCCTGCAGCCTCGATAAATGTCCACTAGCCAAACGTCTGCTGAAACCTATTGACACTAACAAATCTAGAGAACCACGTTCTGTCAATCACAAGGTAGCCCCGCCCTGAGACATCCCTTTTGGACCATCATTTGCAGCATGAACACAGGGCGGGGAGCGTGACGGTGACCCTCGGCGACACTCACCCGCGGGTAGCGGAGACGGAAAGGTCTCAGCAGCCTCTCGGCTTCGGTCACCTCCCCCTCGCCGGTGCCTGAGAGGACAGAGCAGAGACGAGTCACGTGACGTCTGGCCGGTCATCGCGCGGCCGTGAAGCACCTGAGGCTACGGCGGGGCGCGGCCCTACCGAGTATGAAGGTGAGGAAGGTGTAGTAGCAGAGCAGCAGCAGGGCGCACAGCATGGAGCGCAGATTCATCCCCGTGGCACCGTCGCCCAGCAGAGACAGACCGTAATCCTGGGAAATCACACCCCCCGCCCCCCCCCCCGAAGAACAATGAGTAGGACAAGCGTAGGTGAGTGACGGACAGGAGGAAATGCACGCGTCGCACCTTGTCTCCGGAGAAGCCCGCAAACTCGAGAACTTTGAGTATCCGTGGAGGAAACAGAGAGAGGGTCTGTGAACGAAGGGGGACACGCGGTTACACACAGTCGGAGGCGGCGGCGTGGTGGGGGGTGGGGGGGGCGCGCTGCCAGACGCACCAGGTTAAAGGCCCCGATTCCAAAGGAGATTCCTCCCTCCAGGTGGACGTGGCTGGCTCCTTTGGGGGAGCCGGGGGAATTAATTAAGGAATGCAGCTCTCTGGTGGAGAAAACAGAATGACATGTGTGATTAAACCACAATTAACAAAACTCAACAGGCTTTTGCCGTCATGTTGGCCCCCACCTTATGCACAGGGGCCGAGAATCAAAGAATCAAGGTGACATTCTTTAAAAAACTACGGTGAGAAATTGGTGAATTTACAAGAAAAGAAAATTGAGAGAAAAACTGACAAAAACTATACTTGGCGTTACTCTCGTAAAATTGGCAGGGTCCCTCAAATACTTTTGGACCAAGTTGTAATGAAGATTACCATGACATAAGTAACATTTCTCATTTCTTACTTGTAAATTAGGTAACTGTTCCGTACTTTGATCCCTCCTTTAATGAAGCTCACCATGTTCTCGTCCTGCAAAGATTAAATACAGAAATGAATGAGGGGGGGCACGGATTCATTTGGCGAGAGATGCTTGGATTAGGTGTCCTTTTTACAAATAAAGAGATGAAGCACATGGAAAACCCGAAGACCGTGACACTTTGGTGAGCTGCAGTGTGTGCACACAGTTCATGTGCGAGTCGTAAAACAGCCTACTGCACCTGTAGGAAGGTGAGAGCAGCCCTTTGGAGTTGGCACTCTGCGTAACACACTTCAGCGTGAAGCTGCACTGCAAAAACACACACATGCACGCACATTTAGTAATAAACATCAAATGACCCAATTCAAAAAGCAATAAAGCTGCACAGCCCCAGGGTCAGGGATGCTGGTGTGGCGTCTAGCGGAGAGAGTGTGTGTGTGTGGCAAAGGCCACGCCGCGTCGACCCACTGCTTACGGCGCCTGGGTTCATAACAGAGCTGCGAGGGGCTCGGCCTGGTTTTGCGTCAATCATAGATCCAGGGGGATGATGAGGGAAGTGAGTATTCCGATTGAATGAAGTGTCTGATCAGTGGAGGAAAGTCTAGGTTCCCATCTTTATAAAAGTCCATCATATTACATAAGCCTTTGTCGAGCCACATACAATAAGGTAGGGTCGGACACCAAAGGTGAGAATAAGTTGTTTCTAAAGGCTGGGGGCAGAGAGGAGGGCATAGTCGGCTGATATTTGGAGTAATTAAGAAACCAGGCGGTTATTAGTTATCTAAATAATGAAACTGCGATATGGGCCATGGGCAACAGTTGGTGTCGAAGCCCCGTAAGCATGTTGATGCCAGCGTTCAGCATTCGGCTTTAAAGCACCACCACATCGCTGCTGATGCAGAGAAGTTGTTAATGCCGAGCTAATTAGCATTGGCCTTTTTATTTTTAAACAAATTCAAAATAAAACTGTGTTGAAAACAAACTGGTGGTATGACGACACGTAAACGTACATGTCATGGCCCATTGAATAAAGGAAGAACAAGCATCATGTACATACTTCTTTCATTGCATTTACAGTTGAGTGGGTGGATTTCTTACCTTCAGTGAGCGAATCCCCACCGGACTTGCTCAACAAACCCGAGGACTTCCGTCGGAACCTGAAAAACGGATCGATCTCATCAACAGACAACAAACCGCTTGTGTCCCAATAACACCATGTTTTCTGACCGGAGTCACCCACTAACACCAAAGCGCCTCTGCAACCGCTAGGCTCCATCGCCCCCCCCCCCCCCCCCCCCCCCGCCCTGATGCAAACGCAGGCAAATCGGGGGCCATGCAAATCATCTGGGTTTTCATTTGCCGATTACGGCTCCCCGGACTGAGGGCAGAAGTTGGCAGCTCGTTTAGAGCGTACAACAATAAGCACGCAGCCACGTCCGCGGGACCCTGCTCACTTGTGGCAGACCTCCTGGGCGCTCTTCATGGTCTGTCCCGCGTTGCTGATGTCGTCCGGCTGGAAGGTCATCATGGCCTGCATTTCCAGCACGGTGGCGTAAATGAGAGCGTGGTACATGCTCTCCTTCACTCTACGAGGGGAGGGGGGGGGGACACACACGGGGGAGCAGCAGTCAATACACTTGGCGCTGGAAGCAAACAGCAGGGCGAGAGGCCAGCTACCGAGGCCCCGGTTTGCATTTTCCCGGCGAAGAAAAGATAAGGAATGCATACATGTGCTGTTCTTTATTCGTCCTATCTCTTGCCTGCGGCCCTGCCCACTCAAGTCTTGTGTTTATTTTTGCTTCCCCATGCGGGCTGGCTCTCGGAATCGGTCGGACCTCTGGGCGTCAGCCTAAGCAAACACCTCGTATCCTGGAGAACCCAAAGGCCTGAACGCGGGGGGGCACCCGCGAACGTCAGCCCCGGGTTTACACAGACAGCAAAATAGCGCTGACATCATCCTGAAGCGCAACCACCCCGAACGTGCTAAAAACCAAAAGAAGTAAACAGGAAACTCGAGGCAGCCCGGGTGCAGCCTTCCGGCGGAGCCAGGCGGACTCCGGGTTTGGGTGGCGTTACCTCGGCCGCAGCATGTCCAGGCTCTCCTTGAAGTGGTTGTTAAGGAAGAGGTCCAGGGCCTCCATGCACTCATCCAAGCACTCTTTCAGAGTCATCTGCGACGAGCTGCAGCACAAAACACTGCTGCAATGCCAACAAACACCAAAAAACGCTGAGTTTTATCACAAAACACATGATGTAATCAGAGCATCGTCACGCTGAAGCAACATGCACATGGATGTGCTATTAGTTAATAATCTGGACAAAATGAAGTGCAATATGTCAGCCGGTTTGTTTTCCCAAGACCCTGGCTCTGGCTAAAGTCGGAACCATTTCCTGACAACACATAACTTACGTCACAACCTGACAAGGAAACGATGAATAAATGTAGCGTTTCCTGCTGAATTGAATATTACAACAGAACGATTCAAGTTTTTGGGGACTTTTCAACCTTAGTGGCGAAGCAAAAGGTCAGAACATGAAATCTTCTAACATGAAACTTTTGTTTCACCGTGTCAGCAGCCTGTACTTACTTTTCTGCAGCATTTGCGTCTTTCCCATTGGACATATTCTCTCTCTCCACGGCGCGCGCCCCCCACACCTGTTAGCAGCTCAGCGGGTCCTCGCAGATATATATCTGTATTTATTTATATTTAATTGCATATATGATATGAACATGCATTTACCACGTCACAACATCGCCTCTGCGGTCCGTTTAAAGTCACGTCAGGTGCTCCGAGGTGATGGCACGCGCTCTGCAAAGAACCCGAGCGAGCGCACCGTCGAGTCGCATGTGACTCCTCCCATGTGACGTCACTGCCACGCACACATCAGGAACGTCACGGTGCGAATGGGTCAGGTGCGAGCGAGAGGCTCCCGTTGTTTGGACTGGTCGCCTGAGGAGGTCAAAGGGGAACGCCGACACCGACGTGAAGAATTGCAACAAGTGGCAAAAGAAGGAGTTGGCCGCATTCTTTTCTTAAAAGTCAAAAAGCTAACTAGTGAAGGAAGTCTGAACCTCGCGACGTCATTGGTTATGTCAAATGGTTGAGCTTCTCCTAAAAAAACATGCTAAAATAGTATTTGATATTTATTAAATATGTCAAAACATGTGGTACTAAACCAAAAGTTGCATACCGTATTACCGGCGAAATATTACAGTACGCAGTAGTAGGATGGTGTAATATATATATATATATATATATATATATATATATATATATATATAGGTGAGAGGTGTAGTTAACAGTACTGTACTGTGTACACCTGACATGTTATAAAATGAATGGTGTATATATATATGTATATATACACCATTCATTTTATAACATGTCAGGTGTACACAGTGCTGTTAACTACACCTCTATTGTCTTTTCCAGCTACATTATTTCAAATAAAAACATGTTTATATTTGATTGTGCTTACCGTAGTTTAGTTAACGTTAGTTAGTAATTGGCGTACGGACGATAAAAGGTTATTATTAATTAATAATAATAATATTAATCAATTAATAATCTACACAGTAAATCATCAAAAGACTATGTCCGCTATTGTGGCAGGGGAGATTTCTTCTGGGAACTATTTTTCAACACCACAGCACTACAAGACCCGTCAGGCAGCTCGAGGCATTGGACTTCCGGTTCCGGTTCCGGGTCACGTGGTTAAAAACTGAAATGTTTTGGTCTGGAAGTCTCTCCCCGCGTTAGCCAGTTTATTTGTAACAAGCCGTTTGTGTTCGTGTCACTTTACACCCGTTGGCGGGGAAGATGGATGCTTTGCAGAGACACCGCTCACTTTATAAAGGAACTACTCCGCCATGGAAAGAAACGTACCGCAAGGTGAGTCATCTAGCTGGGCATTGCTCACGTGTAGCTGGATTGCTAACGTTAGCATGCCGGAGTTTCGCGGGTCTCCTTTCTGTTTATTGTTTTTACTTCCGTGTTCCGCAGCGATGTGTGGACCGACTGCAAAACAGCCGCAAGAGGCTGCTGGAGCGATATCGGCAGCTGGGAGAGAGTCCGCAGCGGAGCGGGCCCGGGGCCTCCATCATCGTCCAGGAGGTGATGGAGGAGGAGTGGACCGCCCTGCGATCCGAGGACCGGAGACTACCCTCGCTGTGGGGCCCAGAGGGCATGGCAGAGGTCGGTTAGTCGAGGGACACTGTAGTCCTGGGTGATGCTCCTATCTCTGTCAGATCTCTAGTCCCAGAGAGCGAGGCAGACATGCTTTTGTATATTTTTGAGACCGACGAGTCGTATAACCAAGTGAATGTCTGCTCTCTTGTCTGTATGAGCAGATGTTCAGTGTCACAAAGGAGTACGATGAGCTATCAGTACTGGAGGAGATCCAACAGGAGCTCGTGTCTCACGGTAATGCATTTGATTCATGTTTCTCCACATAAATTCAAGACACTTTCAAAAACGGAGTTTTAGATGTTTGACTCTGGATTATTTTCTGTGATCCCCAGAAGTGTCAATTATTGAAGAATATGAGAGGAACCTGCTGTTTGAGCAGCAGTACATATCGTCTGTTGTGGAGGGGATGGAGGACTCGTACATTATTTGCCCCATTTGTCACATGTGAGTCTGTTTACTCGTTTTCAACACAAATGTCAAGCTGCTCAAACACTTTTTGCATGGCTTTCTTTGCGTTTCACTTTTTTCACATTCAATTTGTTGTAGAGGCAAACATCTGGAAATGTGTCACTTCTGGCTTATGCCATGCATCTGTTGAAAACAACATAGATTTTTATGCTTCTTGTGTGCCACAGGAACCACCTGAACATCAACAGCCATTTTATCTCCTGCATCTGTGGACTGTACATTAATACTAAGGTCTGTTTTAGCATGCAAATCCCAACAATCACACGTAGCATTATATGATAAAACTTCATTATATATTGAACTGCTAATTGCTCATTTGGAATATTTCCTTATTCCAATTTCCTACTGTAGTTTTAAATCTTGTAGCAGGTTTATCAAATGATTCAAGTAATGGCTTTGCCTTTAATGCCACAACGTTCTACGCCTTTTATATTTTCAGAAACGGAACGTCTCCCCCGATGCCCTGAGGAGTCTCCTGGAGTCCAGAGTGTCGGAGCACATGGAGGACTGTTCCCACAACCCTGTTTTCTCCGTAGCTCCGGACACCGACTGCTCTCCCAACCTGATGATAAGCTGCAATGTAGGACACCGTTTTATGCTTCCGCAAGTTCACACCCCAGCAATAGTTTTCCTGAAAGCTTAAAATTAACAACTAGTTGTTGAAGAGGATGTTTTTTCTTTTCTTCTTTCAGGTTTGTGACTACTTGTCCGTCGTCCTTTGACCGCAGATGCGGCTTTCACAAGTGACCTGACTTGTGAAATCTGATTTTTATTGCTGCGTTTGCTCTGTTTTTGTGAAATAAAGACTATTTATTTTATATCTGATACATTATTTATGTTTTATCTTACTTTGTGCCACCCTGTTTTTATGGAGTCTGACCTGTAAACCACCAACTTCAATATGTCCCCTAGTAACCGACTCTGTGACTGATCCAAACGTCCAGCCCTGAAACGCAAAGCTTGTAGTTAAGCAGAGATTTTGATCCGGTGCAACCTATCCCTGAATTGGATTTCCCTCAATAGAGTGAATTTAAATATATTAAGATGGCTTAGGGTACATCCATCTGCAGCTTCAAAGTCCCATCTGTCAATAATGCATCCACCCTTTTGTCTGATGGATAAAGTGACAAAGAGGGCAAACATTTAAAGCAACTTTGACTTAATTTTCTTTGCAATGTTAATATCTAGTTGTAAATCACCGTAGATGGTTAATTGTCTGAAACGCAACACTTAACCACTTTCAAATGTGAAAATAAGCGTTTCATGTAAACATGTATACCAACATGATTTATTGAATCAATTTATTTGATAACATTTTAAATAAGTCATTTATAAATAACAGTTTTAATACTGCGAAACCAAGTTAACGGATGGGTAAGTCACTACATTTCTGGCTGAGGTCCACTAAACCTCTGCTACTCCACCTAATGATGAGCTACAAAGGATGTGTCATCTTTACAGTTGGCCAGTGCTGGTATTTAGTGGAGACGCAGGTGGCGGCATTGTTCGTGGTCGCTAGGTGGCGTTGTTCCCTCCGCGTGTGAACGACCTGACCGGAAAACAGGCGCGCGCAGCGGACCACGGAGCGGAGGCAGGCGAGAGCAAAGATGGCAGCCGCGGCAGTGGCTGAGTTTCAGAGAGCACAGTCTCTTCTTGGAACAGACCGAAATGCGTCCATCGATATCTTACATTCCATAGGTAAATATACTCCGCACAACGAGGCACCAGACAAAAAACACTGCCCCCGCTAAAACACACACGCGACACAGGCGTCCATCAAGCGTAGAGCAGCCGAGTTAGCCAGTCGCCCCGTTAGCCTGCTAGCAGCTAAGCTGCTGCTAGTCCGCCAGCCCAGCGCTGGCCGTCTCCTTTCTCTCTCTGCGTGCACAGTGAGTCAGCAGCAGCCGGCTAGTCGGCCAGGAGCACACCGGCTAGCGTCGAGCTAACGCTAGCTAGCCCAACGCATTACTTGACAGCGGGCTAGCCGAGCGTTAGCAGCTATTACTCGTCTTGTCAGGTGTCAGGCCGACATGGGAATTAATACTCCGTCAAACACATACCCTGTCACAGCCCTTAGGCTTTGCTTCTGATCTTAGATGTTGACTATTAAAGCGTAGTTACATAGTTGCCATGATCGTGTATTGTTTAAGATGACCGCTCTAATATTCCACGGCATCGCCACTCTAAAACTCTTAAGTTGACTCAAAGCTGGTCTCGTCAGCTTTTCTCTGGTCGTACATCAGAGTGACAGAGTGATTCCACCACCATCATCTCTCTGTGTGTGTGTGTGTGTGTGTGTGTGTGTGTGTGTGTGTGTTGTAGTCAAGCGGGACATCCAGGAGAACGATGAGGAGGCGGTGCGCGTTAAAGAGCAGAGCATCCTGGAGCTCGGGGGCCTGCTGGCCAAGACGGGACAGGCTGCAGGTAACAGGACACAACGCTCATCATCTGTTTGATATGGACACACACACACACACACACACACACACACACACACACACACACACACACACACACACACACACTAACGCAGGCACAGCTTTAGTTAAATCATACATGTGTACAACTGCTGACTCTAAAAGTTGTTGTGGAGTTATTTGATGCCTTATTGACAGTGAAGAACAATTATTTTACGATTTAATAATTACGATTATGTCTGTTTTATGAATTGTGCCTTGTGTTTGTTGTCACTAGATCTGTTATCCAATTGTGAATACTGACCCGCAAGGTTCAGTCAGAGATTCTTATCAAATGCCCACTGTGTCGAGTTCACCTAATGGTCCTAATCCGAATTGACCATTTTCTTCTCATTCATACCCGTGTGCTGCACAGAGCTTGGGGGTCTGCTGAAATATGTGCGCCCCTTCCTCAACTCCATCTCCAAGGCCAAGGCCGCCCGGCTGGTCCGCTCCCTGCTGGACCTGTTCCTGGACATGGAGGCCGCCACCGGCCAGGAGGTGGAGCTCTGCCTGGAGTGCATAGAGTGGGCCAAGGCGGAGAAGAGGACCTTCCTCCGACAGGCGCTGGAGGTGAGACTTTTGTCCCTCCTCCTTGGTTTGGGCGTTCGTTTGGGTAGAGGCACCACGTGACTGCGACAAGATGCCTGATGCTGTGGGTCCAGTGTTCCCCCTACTATTGAACAAGGGGGCGCCAACCCCCCCAAGGAATTCTGGGATTGAAAAAATTGCCAACACAAACACAGGCCCTCTCGAGGTTAGGATGTTTGCTGGCTGTCTGGTTTTGTTGTTTGAGGGGAAAAAAGAAATCACTCCTTATCACAAGCCGACTAAATCGGACAATCTTATTAAATTCACCATCCGAACCCCTTGCAGGGTCCCGCCCCCTGGAACACAGAATGGCCAATCGTATCGCAGCATCAGCATCCTGGGGTCAAACCAGCTCTGCTCATGCAGTGGTTTGAGGTTGTCTTCTTTCGTCCTGGTTAAACTTCTTTGTCTTTGGTCTCGATCTCAGGGTGATGAGGTTGTTTATCTTGACACTGATCTTTAGCTTGTATTTTGAGCTTTTTTAACAGTTTGTTCCTGCTCAGTTGGACTCTTCCTGCTTAAGTGACATTGTGGGCTCTGTGCTAGCTAGGGGTTAGTCATCTGGTATTTGGGTTTCTCGAGTGGCCCAGAGCAACATGCTGAGGCAAAGAACAGTGAAAACATCAAGCGGTACCTTCCAAAAATCACCCCAACATAAACTGACCTTCCTACCTTCATTGAATTGTCCAGTCGGCGGGAAAAGTTAGAGGGACTCGACCACTACTTACCCCAAAGTTGTGGATCTAAGAAAAAACGTGAAAGACAACGAGGATGATGGGAGTACGAGCACTGCAGCTTTTGAACGAAGGCAGTACTTTGTGAGCCTGACGTCAATTCAATCTGTTCCTTTGGCTAGTTGTGGGGGGGTCGGATACATACTTTTTTTTCTTTTCAAACAGTGAATCCAAAGCCCCTCCCCACATGCGTGTGCTTGTTTCCCAGTCAATGCGAGGTCAGGATGCACCCATGTAGCACAAGTTGTCTAACCCGGCACTGAATTGTTGTCGTCCCCCCCCCCCGCTCCTCTTCTCAGGCTCGTCTCATCTCGCTGTACTTTGACACAAAGTGCTACCAGGAGGCTCTACAACTCGGTGGGTGTTCGAATCTCCTGCAGTCGTTGTTTTAGGTAAATGAGAGGAATGGAGTGACGTTTGTGTGAGTGAACGCCATGCCCCCCCCCCCCCCCCCCCCTCACAGGAACGCAACTGCTGCAGGAGCTGAAGAAGATGGACGACAAGGCGCTGCTGGTGGAGGTGCAGCTGCTGGAGAGCAAGACGTACCACGGGCTGAGCAACCTGCCCAAGGCCCGCGCCGCCCTCACCTCCGCCCGGACCACCGCCAACGCCATCTACTGCCCGCCCAAGCTGCAGGCGGCGTTGGACATGCAGTCAGGTGTGTGCGGGTGTATTTGGGAGAACATGGAAGTGGGGAACGTCAGGTGACCTCCCATGTGACGCGAGGGCTCTGCTGTTTCCCAGGGATCATTCACGCCGCGGAGGACAAGGACTGGAAGACGGCCTTCTCCTACTTCTACGAGGCCTTCGAGGGCTACGACTCCATCGACAGCCCCCGAGCCGTCACCGCCCTCAAGTACATGCTGCTCTGCAAAATCATGCTCAACTTGTAAGTGGCACACCTACCCCAGCTTCACGGCCGACGCGATGGCTTCCCCGCAATGTCTCATGCGTCTTGTTTCCTCTTTTCAAGGCCGGAGGAGGTCCAGTCTCTCATCAGTGGAAAGCTCGCTCTGCGCTACACCGGCAGACAGGTAGCCTCTCAGCTTCCATCCCTGTTCATCCCATTTGTACTAGAGACAAAGCAACAATATGCGGAGGGGGGTGTCTTCAGTAGCCTTTCCAAACAAACCAACAACACACACAAACACAAGTGTTGTACTGCAAACGTGTCCAGCGCGTTGTCCTGTGTCCCAGTGACCTTCCCCGGATGCCTTTCACGCCCCCAGGGTGCGTCTCGGTGCTCCTTGTGAATGGAATGAGCTTCAGCACAGCCTCTCCTTAGAAGTGAATACCTCGTAAAGGTCTCCTACAAACTGCTCCGAGGGAAGAGTTGAGCGGAACACGTCGCTGATGTGACTCACTTCTTTCACCATTTCCCTTCTGCTGCTGTTGTATGAACACCGTGCTCACGTGTACAATGTGTTTATTATTTTTAACGTACAATTTGCTTTCCCTCTCCATCGGGACTACCCGGAAGAAGTGATACAAGCTATGACAGTTTACCTAGACTGAAGGCTGCTGCTGGATACACTGTATTTCTCTATTTCTGATGTATGTGTCCACAACCATCTGATTATATTCTGTTTCTTCAGACAGACTCACTGAAATGTGTGGCTCAAGCCAGCAAGAACCGGTCGCTGGCAGACTTTGAAAAGGTGTGTGTGTGTGTGTGTGTGTGTGTGTTCCGTTGCAACATCATGAATGAAACTCATCGTGATTGAAATGTCCTTTTCCCTCTAACTTTCCCCAAGGCACTAACAGAGTACAAAGCAGAGCTAAGGGATGACCCCATCATCAGCACCCATCTGACCACGCTGTACGACACCCTGCTGGAGCAGAACCTCATCAGGGTCATCGAGCCCTTCTCCAGGGTCCAGGTGTGTGTGTGTGTGTGTGTTTGTAGAAATCCATTCCAAAACAGTAGAGCAAAGGGCACGACCAGTCAAATTCATTCACATGGAGGAACTGATTAGATAGATCTCACGACACCCACTTCTACAGGAGCATATATTGTCCCAGTGGACTATGTCATTTTGAGTGTTTTATGCCACGGGTGATAGCAGAATAGCAATACATCTTTTCAAAGAGCAAGGAACTTTTCATTCTTAAAGATATTCAGACATTGTGAAGGGAATTAAAACATGTTGATGAATATGAATACAACAAATTGAAATAAAAGCACACATACAAAATAATAAATAACAAAGTTGTATCCATATACATCCTACGCCAAGTCAATGATTGAAAATAACCACGTTCATATATCGTATGATGAGTCAATAACATAAGTTCCATAAATATCCTACAATAAAACCCTTTTGGTGTTAGTCGTTACACTTATAAATATTCCACAGATTCATTACGGCTAAATATACCCAGTTCATGTTGTGAAATGCTATATGAATTTATGTCATTATTATTATTATATAGAGGGTGGTCATTTCAGATGCCATAAGGGTAGTGGAAACACTGGTACATGAATAAACCTTCTGTTCACTACTTTAAGTTCAATCAGTGCTCGTCTTCCTTTTCTCCGAACAGATGGCCCACATTTCGTCCCTCGTCAAACTATCCAAGGTAAGTTTCCTCTTTCATTTCATCACTTGGTTGCTGCAGGTGCTCTTTTTCTTGGTGTTCTTGTTTTGATGATAAAAAGAACCCTGAGTCAGACGGCGTGTGTTTTGCAGGGAGATGTGGAGAGGAAACTATCGCAGATGATCCTGGATGAGAAGTTTCACGGTACGAGTGTAGCGCTTAGTTCATCCACCAGGGGGGAATCAAGTGAACTAAATCAGGCATAACTAAATCCTTCTACAGCTTCACACAGTCACTCTCTGTCCATCCCCCCCCCCCCCCCGCACACACACACCTTAACCCGACAAGGTATTTTGGACCAAGGCGAAGGCGTCCTGATCGTCTTCGACCAACCGGTGGTGGACAAGACATACGAGGCGGCCCTGGAGACCATCCAGAACATGAGCAAAGTGGTGGACTCGCTCTACAACAAAGCCAAGAAGCTGACATAAGGTAAGGGGCAGCAGAGCTGACGATGGGGGGGCCTCGTACGGCAGGTAGATCAAATAATGCTGATGCTAATATATCATTGAATCATCAGTAGGACGAGACTCATTAGCGCTGGAACAAGATACAATGAGAATGACAATGAGGTTGATTAATAAATGTCCTCTTCGACCTGCCCCCCAACGTCCCTCTCTCCCTCCTCAGAGAAAGGAAAACCGTGGCTCCACCCCCCCCCCCCCTCGCCCACCCCAGTCAGGACCTCTGTCTGCTCGCTCACGTCGGCCCGGGAGGACGAGGAGAGTACGAACACTTCAAACGACACAGCGAGCCAATTAAACCAGCCAACCACCCCCACCCCGGTCTATCTTACCCCCCCCATCAGACCAGTGATGATCCGACACGACTTCTGGCCACATGGACACATTGTGGCACTGTGCCGCCGCCTCTGCTCTTCTCCCACCTTCGCTCACTACTGTATGTCCAATTTAGACGCCCCCCCCCCCCCCCCCCCGTCAGGGAATCTTGTAAGATAACAAAAAAGGAGACGTGTACAGTACTTCTACGTACATGTGATAGATATTCAGTGTAGCCGGGGTCAACCACGGGACGGTTTTTGTCCAACCGGCCTCCAAATCGTTTGAACCCGGAGAATGTGGCCCTCAGAACCCCCGCCCTTTTTCCTTTGCCCCCCCCCCCCCGACTCCCTCCACCACAATGCATTCTGGGATTGCGTTGACCACAAGGGGTATTTAATCTCCAGTCCACACGGGACCACGCCGCCGGGGGGGGAGGACATTGATTGACACCCCTGCACTTCCTGTTTGTAGATAACATTACCGAGCACCTGTGCTCATCCCAGGCCCGATACATTCACACACCTCAGACGTTTTCTTTCTTTTGTTTTTTTTAACAATGGGTAAGAAGAGAACACTGAGAGCACAGGTCACACAAAGTGCTTTTGAAGCGGCCGAGTCGTGCAGAAGATGAAAAAGCTGTACATTTTTTTGGGAACTTAATTTTTGCAATGGACTTGAAGGGTTACCATATATGACAAAAGATGCTAATAATGAAAAAAAATAAAAAAAATTGTAAACCTGTAAGTTGTAAAATGTGTCAGTATTTCCTTTCCCTTGTCGAGTCAACGTGCTAAAGAGCGCATGCAAAGTGGGCTCAACATTTGGCTAAAATGGATACAGGGTCATTTAAAGAGAACTAATCCCAACTTTCATAAGTTATGCGTTATTCCTATACAAGATATAACCACCATAGTCCACAAAACTACATTTACCAACTAAACACTCAACGGGTATAACTAAATCCCTCCGGAATCCAAGAAGGCCTTGTGATGTCCTCGAGTGCTCCATAAACCATGCATCTGTAGCTGAAGCTGTCTCTGCAGCAGCTGACGCCTTCATGTTTGAGCTTCCATGTCTGCTTTCTACCTCCCAGACAGCAGCTCATGCACAAAGGTATTGCTGCAACTTTCCTCTACCTTGGAAATAACACAGGAATTATTTAATCCATAATGCCATAATTAGTAAGTTAAGATGATATCACCTTCCGCACAACCGTTACGTGCTGCACTGCCCTTAAATGCACCTGAAGTGTATTGGAAGCTGCATGCCTTATTCATGGTGGTTACTGAGGCTGTTCTTCCTCCCCGGGGCCAAATCAACAAGTGCAAAGACGTCTTCTTTCTTCTCAAAGTCTTGATTAACTGCAAACAACTCCCGACCTGGGTCCGTTGTCTCTTGTATTTGCATCTGAATTGGGAGGCAGCGCCGAAAAGCCTGTGCGTAAACACTCCTAATGGCAACACCATAACGCGCGCTTGAAGAGAGAGAGAGAGAGAGAGAGAGACAGAGAGAGAGATCCGGAGACAGACGGGCGACAGTCAGCGCCGTGTTGGCCCCGGAGGCGGCGGGCGGGTGAGCCAATGAGAAGGAGACATCAACCCCCCCCTCTGCCCCGCGCGGCTTGGCGCGCCCTGTAATTAGGAGCTCTAGTTGGGTTGGGCGCCGCCACGGTGGACAGCCGGGGCTGCTGCGTCAAGGGAGTCTAGGAGGCACCAGCTCCGGACCGAGAGGACCTCTGCGCGCGCCTCCTTGACACAATAATAATGAACGGGAACTCCTCACCTGTCTTCGAGGGCAAAAAGCCGTCCCTCCCCATCATGGCCGGGAGCTCCATCTCGGCCAACAAGGACTCTCCAACCCTGCCGGAGTCCTCGTCCACGGACATGGGCTTCTACAGCGGCCAGAGTGCGCTCCACGGCGCGCAGGAATTCTACCCGTCGCAGCAGCAGCAGCAGCAGCAGCAGCAGCAGACGTACCCGGCTCAGCACGTGAACCCGTACGCGTACCACTACAACGTGCACGGGGGGGCTGCCGGCGGAACCTACCCGGTCGGTAAGGCGGAATACTCGTACCTCCATTCGGCGTACAGAGAGCACGGCGCGTTCAGCAGAGACGCGCAGCCAACGCTTCACGATGGTGAGTTAAAAACAACAACAACAACAAGAAGCACGGATTGTGGTTGTTAACGTTGGGTCATTTTAAAGAACGCGAAACAACATATCCATACCCCCCCCCCCCCACACACACACACACACACCGCTGGGCGCTAATGCGCGACATGAACTTACGTCTAAACCCAATAGTTACGCACGGGTTTTTACGCACATATAAGCAGGTAAACTCTCTTTGTCGCTTTTTACACGTGATGGTTCGTGGAGCATTAGGAAGGTCTCTCTGTCTTGCGTAATGAATCTCAGTAGAGCCAGAATTCTGAATTCCAGTGTGATTTTGGTCACTTATCTGAGCTATGTTATATTATTCTCAGTATTATATCTAAAATGACAAAACGACGAGGGTTACACAAATATACATCGGAAATTAAATCCAGTTCTTCTACCAGTTCAAAAGAAGTCTTTATTTTCTTAAGGAAGAACCCATAAATTAAGCTTCGGGTTTCACGTCCCACTAAAGTTTTCTTTAGAAACCTCAGCATTGCACACACAGGATAAACATATAGCTTATACCTGTGTGAGTCAGTTTCTGGCGTTTCAGGAGGTCAACAAAACAAAAAAACCCCAATAAAATTAGAACTCATTTCTAGTTTTGTGACGTTCTACTACAGTCAATTTAAGCACATCTGGTCTTTAAACTTCCTTCACATTTCGATTTGTGATTGGAAGGTCAGCCGAATGCTATTTGGATGGATGCCATGGCCTAGTTCAGAGAACGGCCTAGTTTCAACCTCAGCCTAGAATGAAGAAGTAATTAATTCACATAGGCAGCTTCCGTGTGACAATTTGCACTCCCATTGAAAACCTATACAACAACAGCAATGAAGACAATTTCCCTGTTGAAAACAACCGGAGGGGAAAAGTAACTTGGCAGGCGTCTGTACTGTTTTCTCACATTCCAAATGGGAGTTGACTCCTGGAAACGGCCCCAGGGGACTTTGGAACACAGCCACGCTCCTCAGGTGTCGCGACTTGTCAGTCAGCCTTGGCCTTTGAATCATCCGACATGCGCAGGCTTCTTATCATGCCATCTATGGGCCAAAAAAGGGGGCATTTACATTTTTAGAATAAATAAATAAAATCCTGATTGAAACAAATACAATCAACTACATGGCGTAGAATAGGAGCCTTCCTTCAGAACTTAGAGTGTGGTCAAATCCGACTGATGATACATTCCTCCCTCCGCCAACAGTCATTTCTACCATTTTACTTCCTAACATTAAACCCCCAATTATTTTGGTAAAATAGTTTTCAAATTTAAATATATTTAGCGTAAAAAAGAACCAATCGGTATTTTATTTACATGTTTTTCAATTATCTTCAGGTCGCCAAAATATTATGAGACAACACTGAAAACGTTACTCCTGTGAGAAAAATGCTGTCTCATTTTAAGTTGTTACAAAAATAAATGTCTCAATCAAATGCAAATGTTTTTGGAGGGAGGTTGGCTGTATGTCTGCAAGAGAAAAAGAGGTTAGTTACGAGAATAACGGCACAAGGAGATATGTATATACAAGCCAGCCTACAGGCTACATGAAAAGCACCTATAAATCTCTGTCTCCCTCCCCGGCTGTGGGAGACACTCAGACCAAAATTACAAGTTCAGGGGACTGCCGGAATTTCTTTGAAATTTTGGGGCTGTAGCGGCCGCGGCTATTTTTGCACCACAACTTCTTTTAAACAAACTACCATCCAAGTTCATTTCATTGTTTGTAGAAAGAGACACATTTATTGTAAGGATCCACAAAAGAAACAAAGACTCCCTGTAAGGCAGTACCATGCATATTACATGGCTTTTTGCCGTTTTTCTTCAACAGTGAAAGAGGAACCCGACGTGGAGGTGCGGATGGTCAACGGGAAGCCCAAGAAGGTTCGCAAGCCCCGGACCATCTACTCCAGCTACCAGCTGGCCGTGCTGCAGAGGAGATTCCAGACGGCTCAGTACCTGGCCCTGCCGGAGCGGGCCGAGCTGGCCGCACAGCTGGGCCTCACGCAGACACAGGTGAGGCCCCACAGAATGAAGAAGAAGAAGAAACAAAGTGTAATCTCCTCCCCTGAAAATCCCTGAAAGCACGAACACTGGAAACAAATTGGAATGTCCTTAAACGAAAGCAGTGGGCGTTTTATCTTTTCGTGGTCAGATTGTTGGTATGAAATTATAGACGAAAGTCAATTCCATGTCAGTAGAACTTATCAAGGAAGCATAAGCCCCATGAACAGGTGAGCTCCTTGAATGAAGTTTCTTAGGGAATGTTTTAAGAACGTTGAAGACGCAAAGATTATGAGCAATTTTTGTTTTTTAAAATTTATTTTAACAGAAGAATTTTTTTATTTACTTTTCCCTATTCAGAATATCAATATGGCATCAAGCATCCATTTGCGTTGGGGTGATATAGATCTGTTAAAAAAAGCCGCGCCGGGCTTTTAGTACTTTAGTGGCGATTGTGAGCTAGCTTGTACGCTATGTACCCCGCAAGCTAGCTCACTACCGCCACTCGGCACTGCTTTTGTCCTGCGGCTACCAATAAAAAACGCAGCTCTTGTTGACGGTATCATTTTGGGAAGCGTTGCACCTATCTTTCCTCCCCAGGCTAGCACTGTTAGCTCTGTCAGCACTGTTAGCGCCGCTAGCTTTTAGCCGCCGGCTCACAAGATAAGCGCTGAAAGTAGATGCATCACTACATCATTTAGTTTCTATCTTAACAAAAGGCTCTGCTAAGCGAGACCACTAAGATAACAATCAACTAACTAAATTGATTAAGAATGAAATTGAGATCATGTTAATATAATATCTAAATGAATAATTGAGAGCCTTTATGGATTTATACTTTTGCTACTTCAATGATTTACCATCGTATCTACTGTCGTCTTGACTTGCTGTGCAGGGTGTTTTATCACGGCTTCTGTAAATGATTGTTCAGGATTGTTGCTTGGGCTGCAGACACGAGCTCTAAAAACAACAACTGGAAGCGTGTTGTTGTATGGTCTATTGCCTTTGTGAATTTATAATTGTTTATACAAATGTCAGCTTCACAATAGCTCTGGTTCAACCAAGATGTTACATTTAAAGGAACTCTATCAATCTACTCTATTACCTCTGGTGAAGAACAGATATTATTAACAGATATTATTATTTATTACTATCAAAAAGTATTATTGTTTCGAACAAGGATTTTCTTTTGTGGGAACAACTGTTAAGTAGATAGAAGATCAGTTTAGATTCAGCGACTGGCCAGAAAGCATGTGGGATCAGAGCGTGCATTAATATTGTGCCTGGCGGTGGAAATTATTTTAACTAAGTAAATCAACAGAACATGCATTTAACAAGCTAAAATAACCTCGTGACTTGTGTGTTGACAAACAAAGGACATACTCGCACATCCTGCTTAGTGTAAATCCATTAATCATGCCTTTTTTTGGCTTATTGTTTGCTCTCCTTGACCTCCTGAGAAACATTGCTGTCAGTTTGGCGAATAAATGCTCCTCTGTGTTGCCACCGGCTAGTTGCAACCCTGTGCTGGCCAGTAAGAACAGTACATTGGGTTTACAATGATAAAACCAATGTACTATTAGCAAAACGATTGATTGTTAATTTTCAACACTTTTCTGTTTCACTAACTCAACAGCTGTTTTCAGCAAAAGTAAAAGTGCCAGATATTTCACTTTAAGGAGTTGGTGGAGACCAAACTGGAGATAACACAAGAGTGAACATTGGAATTTCCATTAATATTTGAACTAAAGTTTGTTCTTTAGTGGCTTGAATTCATCTCGTCGTTTGATGTTTTTTTCTTTCAGGTGAAAATTTGGTTCCAGAACCGCCGCTCAAAGTTCAAGAAGCTCTACAAGAACGGAGAGTTTCCGCTCGGGGATATTCCTCTCGAGCACAGTCCGGAGGCCAGCGATTCCATGGCCTGCGACTCTCCTTTGTCCCCAGCTGTGTGGGAGAACAGCAACAGCAATAACAACAATCACAACAACAACAACACATGCAACGACGGCAGTACTAAGAGTAATGCGCTCGTAGATCCCACCGCCAGAGGGCAGGGAGCCTATCAGCCTCCTGTGGATCCGTCGCCCGACTGCATGGGGCACTTCACGCACCAGAACTGGTACCAGCAGCAGGGTGCGCAGTTGGGTCTTCAACAGACGGGCGCGGCGCACCACACGGCACAAACGGCGCCGTTGGCCGCATTGAGTCTGGAGGCCGTCTACTGATGCTGAAACGCGGATTCTGGTTCAACAGTTCGACGGAAGCTCCCACGCATGAATACCTGTGTGCTGTGAGGCAACAAAGACCTGACAGCAATCATCAGACACGAGTCCTGACCAAAAAAACCAGACACGCATGTTGTCACACTGGCTTTTCTTCAATTTATGTGGCACGGCCTTGTATAAACTCATCGAGAGTAGCCTTTTGCATTAATATTTCAAGTACGACCATATTCAAGCCGAAAAAAATACTTTTCCTTCAATTCTTCTTCCAGAGAGGGACCTCTGACGTAGCATTTTCCCACCAAAGCAATACTACTGACATTTTTCAGGCTTAGCAACACATTAAAGCGCTCTCCACCAGCCAGGCAAACTTTCAGATTGGGAAGGTGGAAACACTGAAAGGCAGATAACCTTTTGAAATTAAACACTCAATGCAAAAACAAACTGTAAACACTGAAAATATCCACAAGAGCGATGTTTTTGTATTGGGACCAAACTACAAACTTCACTTTCTACAAGGAATACGACGTGAGAATGAGATCCCGAAGGAAACAGTGTAGGTCTGAAAGAGTGCTGCATCAACGAAACAAAAAAAGGTGCAACAATGGAAAATAATCTAGAGTTCTAGAGGGAACTGTGTGACGTCTGGTGGATGGCCTCCAGCGACTCGTCACTCGGAGCAGAGTACGCGTCTGTGGCCTTAGGAGGAAGTAGCCTCTCTTCAGCCCGCCCCTCGCCAATGCTGGAAGCACGGGCAACATTAGCTGCTGCTAGCATGAGCAAGCCCAAATACGCAACCGAACTTTAGGCACCGTTTTTTGACGAGGAATAAGAATGCGTGGAATTAAAAAATGTATATATTTGTGGTTCTGCTGTATTCATTCAGATTTACTTTAAAATGTCCACCGTGAGTCCGACCATGTTCTACGGACTTGAACAGTTGATTCCACATATCGGAGCGGCTCAGATGGGTTTATGCTGTTAATGTATGTCTAGCGTCTCAATTTGCATTCCCCATTTTTCAAAAGAACAGCCAAAAATTCAAGCTGTGTTGTGCGACTTTTATCCCCTCGTACGAGTCGAGCTCGGAAAATGCTGCATCTTGATCTTAATGCAGCGTCTTTCATTGGACCCCCCCCTCCCCCGTTTGATAGAACTCCCACATCCCTCAACCTACATGTGTCCTTTCGAAATGCATGATTTTGTTTTGACGTTTTAAATCTCCAACTAGTCCATGTTAGAGGACATCATGAGGGTAATTTGACAAAGCTCCTCCAGAGCCACTGAAGCCATGGTGCGACTGTGCTCTGATGCCATGGCTAAAAAAAGGCCTTTACTTACTAAACAATGACCAAGAACAAAAAGCGACAGTAGCAGTTGGTGCTAAAGTATAAAGAGCGAGTGGTTTTTGTAATAAAAATGTGCCGTACTCAGGTTTTTTATTTATAGTGTAAACTGTAGAGCAAATGTGGCACAGCAGTGTGTGTCTCTGAAACTTTCTGTTGAAGATATAACTTAAAAAATAAAATGCCAAAGTTTTAATTAGCGAGTGTTTTACTTGTCGCGTGTAGTTACGTGTACAACACACACACACACACACACACACACACAAACACACAGGTGTTTAAAGTGTGCTGACGGGGCTTTGCTTGTCTGCCCGTCAGACTGAGTCAATAGATACAGGTTGCACCCATCTATATATTATAGCCCCACACACACACACACACACACACACACACACACACACACACACACACACACACACACACACACACACACACACACACACACACACACACACACACACACACACACACAGACAGTGCGTGTAAAGGCGGTTGTGGGAGGTGACAGTGCCGCAGACACACTGGAGTCTCTGGATACTAATAACACAGAGAAAGACGGGTGTACACTGCTTTCATGTGGCACACAGTTGGAGAGGGGAGGAGAGACGTGTGTGTGTGTGTGTGTGTGCGCGCGCTTGTCTTTGTGTGTGTGCACCAAACAAGCCGCTCTCTAGTCTCTCAACCCTCCAAACCCACAGGTTAGCCAACAAAAGGAGGGCAGAATGAGGGAAGGCAATCATAGAGAAGGACACTTGTAAACAATACTATCGACCCCCCCCCGTCAGCAGAAAATAACACCTTTATTGCCCGTTTCTGCAAGCCAGGGTTGGGATAGGTGGAACGGTGGCTTTTCTGAACAAAAAATGTTGTTTCCACACGTCACGTGTCACGTAACCATGTGGTTAACTTGTGAAGTTTGGTTAAGGTTAGGAAACAAAAGTACTCGGTGGAGGTTAGAAAAGACTTCCTTTAATGTTTCGTTAAGGTGTCACAAGGCTTTCGTGGAACCAACGCGACGTACAAACAGCGCGTGAAACGTGTCATGAATGGTTTTGTTCAACAACGTTGCTTTAAACAAAGTCACTACAAACCAAGTTAATAAAAATTGAAATAAAATGACTTGTTTTGGACAAAAAGTTGTTGTTGAAATGTTGCGCTGGTCACACGCATGATGCAGACCGGACCAGAGTCCTTCTGACTGCATCGACATGCAAAGTGTCTCTGCGTTACGCAGTCTCTCAGGTCTCTCACCATAATCATATTTATTTTATTGGACTCCTCGTTTTTGCATCCAGGGGCAATCGGACATCCACCTTTACACATCTCCCCCAACTGTACCCGCATACCCGGCCTGCAAATGCGCAGGGCGTGGACCCCTAAACCACGCTTAGACCACGCGGGACACCTTCCGTGCTTGTTTTAGGCTCTAACCTTCCTGTGCTGAGCCTCAGCTTCCAGGTGTCGACAGGAATGTATCTGACTATCACTGGGAGACAGACGCAGAGGGCCAACAGGTACTTGTAGCGACTTGTTGACTGGTAACAAAAAAGCTGTTTCACCAAAGCCATTGTGTTGGGGGTTTCAAACAAAACCGTATATTTATGTGACTCACACTAATATGAGTCCAAAGACCAACCAGGTGGACTTGTGGCTTTTCCGGTTTCATCCCCTTTGGCTCCGGCGAGCAGGGCGAAGGAACCGAGCGAGCGCCCGGGAGGGGAGTCGAGGTGACGGCTTCACGCCCCCCACCGCCGGGCGGGAGAGGGCGAGACGAGGTGATGACATCAGCCCGCCGCCAGCTCAACTCAGCGGCGGAAGGAACGTTTATAACCTCGTCGTGAAAGATGTGCAGCTGACGTTACTACACACACACACACACACACACACACGCACACACACCGCTCGTCCCAACCAATACAAAAGGAAAATGAAAACATGCTGCGACAATGTAACCTTTTCAGCAGTCACTCAAGACGCCACCGACTCTCTGATGTCTGCTGCGCGCACCATTTAGAGGAAATTCATCACTATGTTCCCATTAGGGTGTCATCTTCATGTCGCCGCAGGAAGCGGATCGTGCGCGGACCACGTGGCATGTGGCACCGCCATGTTTTTACAGTTCTCCACAACCGGAACGCCGGCTTTAGTTTTTGGTTTAGTCCCCCAACGGGGAAGCACACCGCTTTCTGCATTTTTACCCATACTACTCAATATGGCAGCATCTGAGGAGACGGCTGAAGTTTGCTCAGAGACACTCCGGTGGGGAGGAACCACCAACCGTACAGCTGCCCCAGAACCCTCGCTAATCCACTCTGGGGAGGCCCTTAAATCGCCATGAACCTGGAGGTTAGAAGTACCTTCATCCCGATTTTGTATGTTTAAGTGTACATTACATTACATTACATCACGCATCTCCTCTGCTCACTGTCAGGGCTGAGCTCCGCCAAAGATACACACAAATTGCGATATACGACTCACCACAAGATGTCACTAGATCTCTGACACGGGTCTTTTAATAAAAGTAAGGAGCCAAATATTCTCTCCCACATGCACGAGTGCAAAAGTTGGCGGACAACAAGAGTTCCAATATCTGCCAAATGTATGAGTCGGACTGCTGCATTGTGTTCTCTGACACCTACACACACACACACACACACACACACACACCTACTCACACAGGCCAAGCTCTGCAGTATCTCAGTTGCACTTCAAAACTAAGCGCCTATGTGTTTTCGCACCGCATGGGTCAAGTTTAACAAGCAAATATAAAGTGCCACCCTACTGTTCAGGACTTGTTTTAATTAATCTGTTTTTTTTCTCCATGTCTCTCTCTCTCAATACGTCTTGTTGTTCTATGAATGCCTCTCTCTCTGCTTTTTACTCGACAGGGGGGCAAAGTGTTGTCATCTGCCTGGTAGCGAGTTGTGAAGTCTTCGTTTGAATAGGTTTTGTCCTCACGCAAGGGAGTTTCGCTCCCCCGTTTCCTGTTTGTCTTCAACGGTGTAAACTTTTGTACACAAACACTACTATGCGCGCTTGTCCACAGGGAACATGTTTCACCTTATTTCCATATTAGAAATGGTTCATAAAAAAACACCATTTATGAATGTCTTTAAGAGGTATATTTCGGTAATGCAAACAAGAGTCAAGGATTTTCTCCTCTTCTGGTAAAGAGTAATTGTCCACCCTGTGAAGTCTTAAAGGAGCGTTTTATTTAGTTTACTTAAAGAAGGCCTTTAACTTTAAGTGATGTCGGAATTCAGTGACCGATAACCTGACAGTGACATTGCTGTGACAGTAGATTGTGATGCCTCCTCCATCTTTTCTTCTTCGCTTCAGTGAGCACCATCACCCACAGCAGTGGGTCAAGTGTAGATTTAAAGGAAGGATTTAAATACATTATTAACCGATTATCATTGCTGTTGGTTACTATCGCGCTTCCATCCATGACATAGAGGCTGTTGCGTTATATCTTATTCTAAACCGGTTTCACATGCGGTGGTGAAGATGTGGGGGTCTAAACCTCAAATATGTGGCCGTGCAAAGTCCAATGAAGGATAGCGGAATAGTTGATTTTGAACAATTACAAAATGAACTATTGTCCGATGTTGCGGATCAGAGATCAACCTTTTCCCCGCCCAGTCTGACACACTCTCTTGCCCACTCCTCCAGTTCGCCTCCAGAACTCGAGTTGAATCTCCCGCTTGTCCACGAAATACAACGCATTTCTAGCAGGCATGTACAGATCCTTTTACGACCTCCAACGATTGGCTGTAACATAATCGCACGTTATGTCCGTATCCTGTGACTCAGATAGGAAATACATCGTGGTTTGGTGGGAAATAACTTTAGAAAGTCCTGTGTTTGATTAATAATATTGTGGAGGTATCTAAAAAGATACTTTACCACTTGATGAGGGGGTTCTATCCAGGCAGAATTTCCGTGGCGGTGGGTTGGATTTATAAAAAGGAGGAACCAGAAATTGTAATCCAGTGTTTGGGGTATGAAACTGCTTCCCGAGGCTACCTCTCCAGAAAAGTTGATTCCATGGTTGAAGGGGCATCCGACCAATTGTCAAAATCCTCAATCCAGGAGGAATCTGAATACGTCTGGATTGAAGTCTGACCCTTAATTTCTGATATATTTCTTGTTTTGAACTGTGCATTGTTTCAATCTAACTACATTGACCTCCATCACTTCTCTATGTACTGTGCGTATGTGTGTGTGTGTGTGTGCAAGAGTTTGTGTGTTTATGGCCCTTTTTGTTTTCTCCTTTTTCGCCTTCTTCCACTTTGGCCCTCTGTTTAGCAGACAGCGTTGCGCTGCCATGGTCTCTTTCCCTCCCAGCCTTCCATAGGTTCATTGGGACGATACCGCGTGTCTCAAGTCTGTGAAATAAAGTCTTTCATAAAACTACATGGTGTGAATTTAGCCGGAGGCAACCGGATGCTGCTCCAAGGAGCAGATTAAATAAATATGGGCCTCTCTGGATTTTTTATACATGCAAGAAAAGAAAAGAAAAATAGGAGAATATAATTAAACAGGAGACAGTAGAACAAAACGATGGATTCCTCCAAACTTGTTTTGCTAAACAGCTTTTTAGTATGTAAATAATGAAGCTTAAGGGAGGTCATATATATATTCTGTGGTCCTCTTGTATCACAACAAAATGTTCAGGTTCCCTAACATGTGTTTCCCTTTAAAAAGACGACAGTCAATTGTCTCGACTAGATTTAAGAGAAAGAGGAAGAAGGTTTCCCATGCCCTGCCCTCGGTGCACAAAGTGACTCACCTTTATGCCCAAATCTCTTACCAACACCAAGCCCGTGTATGTCTACTCAGAGGGCTGCCGGTACCATTTGGAATATTGTTATGTAGTGACCCTTAAGTGATCGCCCTAAGTAATTGGCTGGTTGCCAATTAAAACATGTGAGAGCATGGCTATACCAGCATCTGTGAAGCATTTGTAACGTGTGTATGAACAACATTTTGCTTGTCATTGCAGCTACACTGGCATTTTGTTTTCATGGCACCACATGCTATTCCACTTTTGCCCTCGCTCAAAAAAAGTCAATATTCTAATTTAGCTTCTTTAGAAGTCTAATGAAAGTCAATATTTTCCACAAACATTCCTGTTTACATGGAGTTAGTTTCACCTAGACTATTATTTCGAATGTACTGCTACTGATAATATCCGTTCAGAGCGATTTAGCTAGGAAAACCCAATGGCGTAGGCAATATTGTTTTGAAAAGTGTGAACCACTACAATGATGAGAGGTTGTTGCGCATGCAGCCATAAGTGGCCAGCTGAAACATGAGAAGAACATTTAGGAGATCAGCCATGTATAAACAAAGGCATGCTCGCTCACTCAAACCATTTATGATTCTTTTTGCAGAGAAAACTGAGTTTGTTGAGAGATTAACAGCTTGTGTTTGTCATCACTGTCATCACTGCCCACCTACCAACGGTTTAAAGAAAAACTAAAAACTAACTAAATAAAAAAAAACATGGCCAGCCTCTCATCTGTCAGGAGCGACCGCGCATGCGTGGGAACCTTTCTGTAATTCTCACAATAAACAAAAAACAAATGTATTTGTTTCATTCTGCTTATTCTGGTTATTTAGCATTGTGTATAGTATGGACGTCAGATCAAAATTAAAAGACACTGGATCAAAGGTTTTGTCTTGCAGGGGAAAATATAAGAGAAAATGCCATCCCAACACTAACCATGACACTTTATCCAATCACCATGCCATTTGATCACTATGCCACTATACCTGATTACCGTGCCACTTTAGCTGATCACCATGCCACTTTACCCAAACACCATGCCACTTTACCCAAACACCATGCCACGTTATCCAAACACCATGCCACTTTACCCAATCACCATGCCACTTTATCCAAACACCATGCCACTTTACCCAAACACCATGCCACTTTACCCAAACACCATGCCACTTTACCCAAACACCATGCCACTTTACCCAAACACCATGCCACTTTACCCAAACACCATGCCACGTTATCCAAACACCATGCCACTTTACCCAAACTCCATGCCACTTTACCCAAACACCATGCCACTTTACCCAATCACCATGCCACTTTACCCAATCACCATGCCACTTTACCCAAACACCATGCCACTTTACCCAATCACCATGCCACTTTACCCAAACACCATGCCACTTTACCCAAACACCATGCCACTTTATCCAAACACCATGCCACTTTATCCAAACACCATGCCACATTACCCAAACACCATGCCACTTTACCCAAACACCATGCCACGTTATCCAAACACCATGCCACTTTACCCAAACACCATGCCACTTTACCCAAACACCATGCCACTTTACCCAAACACCATGCCACGTTATACAAACACCATGCCACTTTACCCAAACACCATGCCACTTTATCCAAACACCATGCCACATTACCCAAACACCATGCCACTTTACCCAAACACCATGCCACTTTACCCAAACACCATGCCACTTTATCCAAACACCATGCCACATTACCCAAACACCATGCCACTTTACCCAAACACCATGCCACTTTACCCAAACACCATGCCACGTTACCCAAACACCATGCCACTTTACCCAAACACCATGCCACTTCATCCAAACACCATGCCACATTACCCAAACACCATGCCACTTTACCCAAACACCATGCCACTTTACCCAAACACCATGCCACGTTATCCAAACACCATGCCACTTTACCCAAACACCATGCCACTTTACCCAAACACCATGCCACTTTACCCAATCACCATGCCACTTTACCCAATCACCATGCCACTTTACCCAAACACCATGCCACTTTACCCAATCACCATGCCACTTTACCCAATCACCATGCCACTTTACCCAATCACCATGCCACTTTACCCAAACACCATGCCACTTTATCCAAACACCATGCCACATTACCCAAACACCATGCCACTTTACCCAAACACCATGCCACTTTACCCAAACACCATGCCACTTTACCCAAACACCATGCCACGTTACCCAAACACCATGCCACTTTACCCAAACACCATGCCACTTTATCCAAACACCATGCCACATTACCCAAACACAATGCCACTTTACCCAAACACCATGCCACTTTACCCAAACACCATGCCACGTTATCCAAACACCATGCCACTTTACCCAAACACCATGCCACATTACCCAAACACCATGCCACTTTATCCAAACACCATGCCACGTTACCCAAACACCATGCCACTTTACCCAAACACCATGCCACTTTACCCAAACACCATGCCACGTTATCCAAACACCATGCCACTTTACCCAAACACCATGCCACTTTACCCAAACACCATGCCACTTTACCCAAACACCATGCCACGTTATCCAAACACCATGCCACTTTACCCAAACACCATGCCACTTTACCCAAACACCATGCCACTTTACCCAAACACCATGCCACTTTACCCAAACACCATGCCACTTTACCCAATCACCATGCCACTTTATCCAAACACCATGCCACATTACCCAAACACCATGCCACTTTACCCAAACACCATGCCACTTTACCCAAACACCATGCCACGTTATCCAAACACCATGCCACTTTACCCAAACACCATGCCACATTACCCAAACACCATGCCACTTTACCCAAACACCATGCCACTTTACCCAAACACCATGCCACTTTATCCAAACACCATGCCACATTACCCAAACACCATGCCACATTACCCAAACACCATGCCACTTTACCCAAACACCATGCCACTTTACCCAAACACCATGCCACTTTACCCAAACACCATGCCACTTTACCCAAACACAATGCCACTTTACCCAATCACCATGCCACTTTACCCAATCACCATGCCACTTTACCCAATCACCATGCCACTTTACCCAAACACCTTGCCACTTTACCCAATCACCATGCCACTTTACCCAATCACCATGCCACTTTACCCAAACACCATGCCACTTTACCCAAACACCATGCCACTTTACCCAAACACCATGCCACTTTATCCAAACACCATGCCACTTTATCCAAACACCATGCCACATTACCCAAACACCATGCCACTTTACCCAAACACCATGCCACGTTATCCAAACACCATGCCACTTTACCCAAACACCATGCCACTTTACCCAAACACCATGCCACTTTACCCAAACACCATGCCACGTTATACAAACACCATGCCACTTTACCCAAACACCATGCCACTTTATCCAAACACCATGCCACATTACCCAAACACCATGCCACTTTACCCAAACACCATGCCACTTTACCCAAACACCATGCCACTTTATCCAAACACCATGCCACATTACCCAAACACCATGCCACTTTACCCAAACACCATGCCACTTTACCCAAACACCATGCCACGTTACCCAAACACCATGCCACTTTACCCAAACACCATGCCACTTTATCCAAACACCATGCCACATTACCCAAACACCATGCCACTTTACCCAAACACCATGCCACGTTATCCAAACACCATGCCACTTTACCCAAACACCATGCCACTTTACCCAAACACCATGCCACTTTACCCAATCACCATGCCACTTTACCCAATCACCATGCCACTTTACCCAAACACCATGCCACTTTACCCAATCACCATGCCACTTTACCCAATCACCATGCCACTTTACCCAATCACCATGCCACTTTACCCAAACACCATGCCACTTTATCCAAACACCATGCCACATTACCCAAACACCATGCCACTTTACCCAAACACCATGCCACTTTACCCAAACACCATGCCACTTTACCCAAACACCATGCCACGTTACCCAAACACCATGCCACTTTACCCAAACACCATGCCACTTTATCCAAACACCATGCCACATTACCCAAACACCATGCCACTTTACCCAAACACCATGCCACTTTACCCAAACACCATGCCACTTTACCCAAACACCATGCCACTTTACCCAAACACCATGCCACGTTATCCAAACACCATGCCACTTTACCCAAACACCATGCCACATTACCCAAACACCATGCCACTTTATCCAAACACCATGCCACATTACCCAAACACCATGCCACTTTACCCAAACACCATGCCACTTTACCCAAACACCATGCCACGTTATCCAAACACCATGCCACTTTACCCAAACACCATGCCACTTTACCCAAACACCATGCCACGTTATCCAAACACCATGCCACTTTACCCAAACACCATGCCACTTTACCCAAACACCATGCCACTTTACCCAAACACCATGCCACTTTATCCAAACACCATGCCACATTACCCAAACACCATGCCACATTACCCAAACACCATGCCACTTTACCCAAACACCATGCCACTTTACCCAAACACCATGCCACGTTATCCAAACACCATGCCACTTTACCCAAACACCATGCCACTTTACCCAAACACCATGCCACTTTACCCAAACACCATGCCACGTTATCCAAACACCATGCCACTTTACCCAAACACCATGCCACTTTACCCAAACACCATGCCACTTTACCCAATCACCATGCCACTTTACCCAATCACCATGCCACTTTACCCAAACACCATGCCACTTTACCCAAACACCATGCCACTTTACCCAAACACCATGCCACTTTACCCAAACACCATGCCACTTTACCCAATCACCATGCCACTTTACCCAATCACCATGCCACTTTACCCAAACACCATGCCACTTTACCCAAACACCATGCCACTTTACCCAATCACCATGCCACTTTACCCAAACACCATGCCACTTTACCCAAACACCATGCCACTTTACCCAATCACCATGCCACTTTACCCAAACACCATGCCACGTTATCCAAACACCATGCCACTTTACCCAAACACCATGCCACTTTACCCAAACACCATGCCACTTTACCCGAACACCATGCCACTTTACCCAAACACCATGCCACTTTACCCGAACACCATGCCACTCTACCCAAACACCATGCCACTTTACCCAAACACCATGCCACTTTACCTGATCACCATGCCATTTTACTCCATTACCATTCCACTTTACCTGATCACCATTGTGTTGTTAGGCCAACAACAATATTTTTAAATGGATGCTGTTTGGCACCGGTTGGCACCGAGTGACGAGTGAAGGTAGCAGAGTAAATTAGAGTAATTAACATAGGTTAAAAAACAGTTGAGCTGCTACATTCTGGCTAAGCTGCAGAGGTCAGACGGTGCTGGCAGATACACTTGTTAGGAGGGAGTGACAATAGTCATGGTGTGAGATGAACGGAGCCTGTACCAGAACCTGCACCGCCTTCTGAGTGAGAATGGGGCGTACTCTTCTGATGTTGTGCAGCATGTATCTACAGGAAGGTGTTGTTTCTGTAATTTTGGCAGTGAGGGAGCACTTTGTGACCTTGTCTGTCAAAAACGCTGTACAAATAAATTTTATTTACTTACTTTACTTACAGTCAATATCAAATTGTTTGGTGATGAATGTATGTCCAGAAAAGATATCAAGTCAAAACCATAAGCCAAAGAAAAGTACATATCGTTTTTATTTTGTGCAAGTTATAAACAAACATTATTTTGCAACCACGAACAAACAAATGCCAAATAACATAATCTATTACTTGATCTCATGTTAGAATATATGTTAAAATAATATTTTACATTATTTAAATAAGACAGACCAAAATGTTTCAGTGAATTTGTAGTAAGCCTACTGTTAAAAGAGTAAAATTACATTAAATTAACATAAATTAAACTCATACTGGATAGCAACCTTTGATTCCGGCCAAAATCCAGATGTCGCAGCCTTGTAGAAACAGAGACAAGAAAGAGTTGTGAGATCTCAGCCTTTACAAAACAAGAAAGGTAAATATATCAATAGTATTACATACCATTCTCACTCCTTATGCCAACCACTGTCTGAAAGGGCAACAGTGTGGTACTCTTGAGACTGTGTGCAGCGCAGGGAAGATGTTGACATAGAGGTAGCCAGTGTTTCCCCAACCATTATAACAGCGCTGAAATGATCCCCCGCCCCTTGAAAAAGTGTGGAATAAAAAATATTTTTTCCATACACGGAGATTCTGCTACAACACGCGGGCGCATATGTCCATATACGCAATCCGGCCCGCCGCCGGAGTGCATACGGCCCGCAAGATTGAGATGGCCCGCAGGGTCCTCAGACTAGCAGGCTGGTAGTTTGGAGAGCATCCAGCCTGTTAGCCTGACAACTCTTACAGGTCTGCAAACCAGATGGAAAGATCCCGGCAGGGTAAACAGGTCTGCTTGGAAGCACTGGGGCTAGCAGGCTAAATACTCTTCTAAGTTAAGTTGAAAGCTTGCATAAGTGTTCTAAAGTTTTCCCCTGGTAGATGCAACAATGCCAGATCTGGCCCAGGTTTGGCAGCCATTAATGGGCCAGAACCTGTTTCAGTGCTGTTTGCCAATAAATCTAGCTGCCATGTCTCGACCAGAGTAGACCCAATTCTATAATGCCAGATTCGGCACAAGTTCAGCAGCCGTCAATGGGTCAGAACCGGTTTCAGTGCTGGCTGCCAATAAATCCAGCTGCTATGTCTTAGCCTGAATAGGGCAGTTTCTATGAAGCCAGATTGAAACCAGATTCTGCAGCCATCAACGGGCGTGTTTTAGTGCTGGTTGCTGATGAACCCGGCTGCCATTTCTCAACCAGTTTAGGCCCATTGTTATAATGACAGATTCAGCACAGGTCTGGCAGCCATCATTAGGCCAGAACCCAATGATGTGTGCTGGTTGCCGATAAATCCAGCTGCTGTGCCGTACCAGAGTAGGCCCAGAGTAGGCCCTGGTTGGCGATATACCCGGTGGCCATGTCTAAGCAAAAATAGGGCCATAGGTCATGAATGAAATGGGCCAAAGCTGGCTCACATCTGGCCGGATCGAGCCGGAATACAGCCGAGCTAGCAACAATACGGCTGTTTCCGCTGGCTACCTTGGGTCTTGTCAAGGTTAATCTTCAGCTGGTGTGCGGTCATCCACCGAGAGATGTCTGCTGCTACTTGTGTCTAATAAGAAATTAAAATGAAATAAGAAGATTACCTTCTTTATCTGCATTTAGGTTTTAAGACTTCTACTGTCAAGCGCAGCAGGTTGCTAGGCAACGGGAGATGCGGAGAAAAAGCTGATGATGCAACCACCAGTAGGCCAGAACGTCCCATTTCAGAGACCGCTCGGTTCAGCCTATGCTGTCGTTGGAGGACCCAGCAAACGTCAACCGCGAGACATAGCTATAGACGGGAGGGATTTGAAAAGAGGGAGGGCTTCTATAACCGTATATAGGCAAGAGATTTTCCGGGTAAATGGCAGGCCTATAGGAAATTGACTTTTTTAAGCAAACTGTCTTTTGGTTAGTGGATTTTAGGTCTCTATTTGATCAAATATTATATAATATTTGTTATTCACACTGTGACTGTGCCAATTTTTGTCTTAGGTTATCTTATAGAATAAACATTGAGTTGATTTAAGGCAGTGATTCTCAACTGGTGGGTCGCGACCCAGTAGTGGGTCCCGGAGCCAGACCAGTTGAGAACCACTTAAAGGGAACCTTTAATTTGGCTTTATTTCGACGAGGGACCTCCAAATTCTTAATACCTACTATTCTTGTTGATACTCAGCGGTTTGGTTAGTTATCGACACTTTTATATTGTTTAAAACTGAAATGAGAACAGCATTAGAATTGATTCATATTTAAAATACAAACAATTCCCTAAAGATGCAGCTGCACTGGTCACTATAGAGCAGTGGTTCTCAATTGGTCTGGCTCCGGGACCCACCATCACAAGCCGCGACCCAAATCGAGGAACATTCTCAACATCTCAATTTTATTCAAAATCAAGTTCATACGCTGAATTTTATACTCAGGATGTTTAATTATCCTAAAAACCCAATGTGTCCCCCATATCAGAATGGTTTGACCCAACCTGGCACACGCTGCTGAAAACATGGACGAGCCGACAAAAAAAACGACACTGCGCTGCATTAAAAAAGCCCCTTCAAAATAAAATCACAGGATGATTTTTTTTTTTTTTTCTAATTTTTATTTTCCCATGCAAAGGCCCGTGACCCACTGAAAACGGGTCCGCGACCCACTAGTAAGTCGCGACCCACTAGTTGAGAATCACTGCTATTAGAGGCAATGCCATCTCTCAGCAAATGTCAAAAATCTCCTTCTGAGTGAGATGGAATGTAGACATCTTGTTGACTGAGCCGGATGGAAAGGAGGTGGGGGGTATTAACTGATGACGTGGATCCCAGGAATTGTATATCGATTTACTTCTTGAATGAAAAGAATGTTCCCTTGAAGCTTAAATTGTTTTCTCTGAATCTCCGGGAGGCCAAAGTAGACTGGACATTATGCTTAGCCTCTATAGTATTATAAACAGGCATAAAGACCACCTGCAACATTCCTTATTTTGACAAGCCGGATGGTCTTCAGAGCCACTTGTCCTCTCTCCCGAACATGAAATGAGTTTGACACCCCTGATGTAGAGCATGGCACTACTGTGCGATATGACGTTCCGCGTGTGTACATAATCTCCAAAAGATTGAAGTGTTCTGAAGTATAAACATGGAACCCCAGGCAAAAAACGACTAAGCCATGAGTAGCAAAATACAACTATGTACGAATGCCGTTTCTTGGTGAAATCTTCATTCTATTCAGTAATTCAGGTCGATGTCGTCTACTACTTCTTAGCCTTTTTCCCTCAAGGCCCGAGGCAGAAGGACATTCCCTCGACTGACAATTACAGATAATTACACCATCAGAGTGAAAGCTTTATTTAACAAGCTGTGTCCTAAATTGCCTATAATTGACGTGGTCATTTTAAAAAATCATTGACGGCGTTTGACGACTCTTTGTGCTTTTCCAGATGTTGGCGGGGCAAAAGACGTGACCCGCTTCTTCTGATTTATGACTTTAGAAAAGTGGCTCCAGGCCACTGGGGCACACAGGAACCTGTACACTGGGAAGGAACATGTTGCTTTAGGGATACATCACTGAAGCCTCAATTTCATTGTTATCAGTCCAAAGGTGCAAAAACAAATGTTGGATGTAAGTTAAATAAACCAAATGAAATAGGTGTGGCAATGAACACTGGGCTTGATTTATTTCAAATAACATAGCATGTCCTGACTCATTACCAATGGATTATTGGAACAATATTAATTCAGTACTTTAAGAGGATGCTAAAAAAGGGTCAACCGATCCTGATCATTACATTTAGCCTTAGTATGTACAAAGTGAAGCCCCAAGAAATACCCTTTTTCAGTGGCCAGGCAGTAACTCACCATGAACTAGATGGTGTGAAATCACATTAGTCATACTCAGCTTTCAAATACATTTCTGCAATGTTCAGTTGGATTTAATCTATTTTAAAGTTTTTATTACAATAGAGAAAATTAATAAAATTTGACATAGGACGAAGTAACCGTGTGTATTCAATGCCTATGTCCCACATAGTGCTAAAAAGGGGATTATAAGTACAATAACATAAATGTCTGCTTGTTCGCACCTTATTGGAGTGTAATCAACGTCCCACAATTGCTGTTTGAAGGTCTCTATGCGCCTCAGACTTTTTAGTGTGTTACACCCCGTCACACACAAGTATACACAATAGTCTAAAAGAACTTTTCTTTTTTAATCTGATCTGTTTCTTTATGTTTAGCAAGCCTAATGGTCATCTGAATGAGATCCATAAAGACCAACTGCAAAGAACACTTTGTTTCACACACTCATACCCGCCTGAGGCCGCTGAGACCCCTTGAAATGTCCACAATCAGATATGCAGGGATGGCGTTAGCTTTGAGTTAGCGTTAGCTTTGAGTTGGCGTTAGCTTTGAGTTGGCGTTAGCTTTGAATTGGCGCTAGCTTTGAGTTGGCGTTAGCTTTGAGTTGGCGCTAGCCTAATCACAAATGCCTTTGGCAGGCCACATAGAAAGGACTTGACTGGTTGTCATAAAAGGAGTCTTATGTTCACTTTTTGAAAGAAGAAATCACACACATTGACCCTTTTACAAATTATTATTAATATGTTTAATATTAAACAAGCCCTTGGTCTGGTCAGTGCACTCAGGGTTTGCTGCTACTGCTACACCTTCTCTTTTTTAACTCGCTGGATACATCTTAGGCCACATATGTAGTCCAATAGGCCTGGACAAAAGGCTGACGTACCGCTCATGGTGGAAGGTGATTCATGTTATTGCTTATTTATTTGTAACAAGACAACATGTAGAGAAGTTTCTAAAAGGGTTGAGTTCAAAATAATAAAACGTTTGTTACGTTGTTAAGTTCTGTATGGAGGTTAAGGTCGATACTCGGTGCAAATTAATGTCCATTTGTACATGGCATGAGGATCGGCCTCGTGGTTGAAAGTCCTGAGATTTTGGGGGTTGTTACATAACTTAACTAACATACATTACAGGAGTTGGGTAGGCCGTGTGACGTGAGTTTAGCACGCGACGTGCGGGACTCGAGCTTGAGTTTAAAATGTCATGCACAATGAGTTTGCTTCAAGGAGATTGTTCCAGTATCTGATCGCCGATCTCTGCCAGCGGTGTTATTTTGACCCTCCAGAGGCGCTGGGCTCCACCGCGACAAAGTCTGTGTCCCTCGGTGGCAATAAATCCACCGTTTGTCCCAAAAGCGCTGCGTCCTTCCGCACTCTCACATCATCTGAGTCCTTGGCATGGAGTCCTGCTGGTGTCCCGTGTACCAGGGAGCAAAGTTGTTCATGTATCCTCCTGAATGCACCGGCGCCCCTTTGGCGGCCATGTTGATGTCCCACAGAGAGCACGGGGAGGAGGAGGACGCGGGTGGGGGGGCCAGGTGGTCTCCTTCAAGTCCACAGGGCCCATTCTTCATGATTTTCTTGTATTTGGACCGTTTGTTTTGGAACCATATTTTCACCTGAAGGACAAGGAGGGGGGATGAGTTAATAGTCAGAAAATGTGTTACATGAGAAGGAAAGAATATTATGAAAAAAATATTATCAGGAATCAGGAATCAATTTTTATTGCCATAATGTCAGACATGGAATTTGACTTGGCGGTTGGTGCATGGCGGCAGGCAGTACGACAATGGACAACAGACAACCTAGTGCAGGAATAAGGTAAAGGTAAATAAAGATAAGAAATAAATTCATTCAAATTCATGTCTGAAACAGAAAAAAAATACATGAATATAGTCTGTGTGTTTACTCTGGCGATACAAAGTGTATCATGGAACACGTGTGACCAGTCTAAATATTTTTTTTCAAATGTAATTTGAAGTAAAAACCGCTGTAGATTACTTTTTTTATACAATGAGAAGATTGTATGGGCCCTTGCGTTAATCACAGTCCCAGTTTTAAAATCACTACTTTAAGAAGTCACATACCCCTAACCCACAGGCCACGTATCTTCATATATATAAAATGAAGCATTGATCGAATTCTAAAAATCAAAAAAAATATATCAAAAAAGTACCACAAAAATGTAATGCGATAATTCATATTTTCTAACAATCTTTGTTAGATGTAGTTATTAAAAAAACAAATATCTCTTGGTGGATTGAACTGTGTGACCTGGCGATGCACGGATTGAACTGCTAAGCACCTCGCTCTCAATATGTGTCACGTTATTGTGACCTTACCGTACCTCTCTCCGACAAAACGAACAATCCCCTCCCTCCAATGTCTCTCATTCCGTACCACATCGGCCCAGTTCTCACAGCCCTACCCATAGGACGGCATTTTAATGAATGGGTGTGTCCCGCTTCCGTGGAATACGCAACGAAACCAACTACAGACTACAAACTACAGCGTGATTCCAACAAAAGGCAACAAATCAGTGTGTCAAGTGTTATAAATACTGACAACCGATACGGCAAAAATATTTTATGATTACACATGACTGTCCCTCACCACGACAACCACACCTGCTGCAGATGACACTAGAGTCAAGGGACTGAGGTTCTAAAGAAACAAATACAGTTATTTAAAACTCTTCTCTGCTCTACTTTTTGCCTCGATGCGAGCAGACACACACCTACAGACACGTGTGCACACACACAGATGAGCACACTCCCAGCGGACACGCACCGCTCAGCTGCGTTGTTGATACAATTGGATGGTTCTCAAGTTTCCTGCAGTCTTGCAAATTCAGCGTTAAAGTACGCAACTACGCCTCTCGGGCCACTTGTCAGTTTAAGAGGGCGCATAAATCATCAATAATTACACACAGCAATTAATACTTTGGTGTCAAACGGGTTTTGTTCCCCTTTCCCGGGAAAAAGAAAGAAGAAAACAAACGCGTTGCGGCTGGTGACAAAGGATGCATAAAGGAGACAAAGAAGAGAAATTTGAATTTGAGTGGAAAAAATGGAAATTGTATTGTAATAAGTAACAAGTATAATTTCAGACTGCTCTAATAGATGAAATATGTGGAATAAATAGGCCCTCCAAGCAATAATCGAGCAAATATGAGATTTAATTTGATCTCTACTGTCCCAGTCCAGTTGTCATTTAGCAGGGACGGTGGCAAAACCGTCAAATGAAAGCACCGCTCCACAAAGAAGCGATGCCGATCACACCATATCATTCTTTTGCTATACCAATTGCTATAATTACACACAAAAATGAATCTACTGTCTTCGTAGTTGTTGCAGCCGTGGCCTGAAACCAAACTGTTAGCCCGCCCCATCTACAACCCTCCACGGGCACAGTGTCATGCTCCAGTGGCTGCGGGGCGCTAATGAAACCCTCAAGTGAGCGCTACGAGCCCGAGAGCAGCCCGCCAATGCTAATGCAGCCTCAGCGACAGGCCTTCTGCCCTAACTGTTGGTGTCATATTCCGGCATTAACGGAGCAGAGTGGCATGAGAGGCATGCCAGGTGTGTGTGTGTGTGTGTGTGTGTGTGTGTGTGTGCATGAATTCTGTGATTCCTAGGAATAGAAGGAGTCCATATGGAGGGCAGTTTCAGCTGTGTTTGTGTGTGCGAAAGAGAGATGGATGGAGATAGTTTCAAGAAAAACAGTTGGAGCCGTGCTACGTGCCATTTCTCAGCAGCGTCTGGGAGCATTAGAGAGTCAGACGGAAAGCGGTTGGCGGCCGGCCTAATGGCACCGAGGCAGGGTCGAGATGTGGCGCGTGATCACTATCGGCTAGAGTGTGTGTGTGTGTGTAACTTTCTATTTTGTATATGTGTATTAAAATGCACACAACATATGCCTGAGGAACTGCATGGCTGTGTGTGTGAGAGACAATATGTAACTACTACAGCTGACAAGCAGTTCTGTGTCTCGGTCTATCTCCAGGATCACTGCCACACCTTTCATTGGTGATTTGAAGGTGAACAGTGCAGTAAAGAGTCGAAATTGCCGCATCACATGACACACACTGGCCAATAGACGTCTATGGGGAAAAGCTTCCTAGGCCCAATGTTACATGACACATTTGGAAATTACCATTACACTGACAGCTTCCATCTTCAAACACTGCCTTCATCTTTGTGAGTGCATGCGGACTGGTTGTGACGTAGAATCTGTCCATCCGACTTATAAACACCTGGATAAGTAGTCTGAACCACTTTGTGGTAGTTCCTGCTGCAGTAGGTGTTTCCAGGAAAACAACAGCACCGTCGCGGCTGGCAATAATTAGAAGGCAAACTGTGGGAAACACCTTTTATAACTAAACGTATCTTGACAATACCTAGTCTCTGCAACTAAAAAGGTGGAGGGCCAGGGGAACGAAGGACTCACAGAAAGAAAAAAAATCACAGAAAAGCCACCATATTCTTTGTCACAAGCCCACAAGAATGTGTCTGCATTCCTGCAACTACAGGCAGACCCTTAAATCGCAATCAGTCGAGCTCATTCAGTCAAGGCTTCAACACATCCATTCAAAGCTCACGCTCCCTGATGCAAAACACACCTCAAAGCAGACAGACCAACGGTAGGCTTCCCCGGGCCGGCGTGCGTGCGAGTGCGACTGGCAGCCGGCCACATTCCAAACCGTTCCACCACTACAAAAGGAGAACACGAAGGGCTCGTCCCTGAACCCGAGTGTAAACAAAGCTGTGGTGGTACCGGATCAGTCCAGGTTACCCGATGACATCAAAGGCTTTCACTTGCTCCTCGGTTCATCCACGTGTGTCATATTTCAAAAAGTTTCACTATCACACCTGTTCTCCTTTGACATTTACAACACATGGTGCAGGTTAACTAGCTAACGGTAGCTAACTTAACAGCTCTCGTTAGCTGCTGTCTCTTCCTTTTGGTATTCATGTTGTTGGGTGTATTTAAGGTCCCTTTAAATTACACATTACGATTACATTATGACTGAAACAAATGGGAAGACAGAGAAAGATTATGACCACATAATCATAGTTAATAATGGCACAAATTAAAGAAATGTATAGCCTATTTTCAAAGAACTATCGTATGTAACGTGATTATTCCCTGTTAGAAGAGCCGTCTCCCTACAGCACTCGTTTGTCTCCACTCAGATTAAATCACTTTTAATGAGACTCGTGATTGACTGATGGAAAAGAAGAACAAAAATGTTTGTGGTGAAGCAAAATTTGAAAAAGACCATTGCCATGCCAACATATGTCCCATTGTTCCCATGGCTTTAATCAACTGGATCACTGGAATTAGACATTTATTTATAGGAAAATGTTTAATGACTCCCTATGAATTTCAGATGTTCATACAAGAGGCTTAAAATACATCACTCGTAAACACAACAGCACCCAGTGCGTTGGGTACGTTGACACGAACAAAATGGCCAACATTAGGGTTTCATTTGTTTTCGAGAATTGGAACGTGTGTGTTTTTATTTTTTAACGTATGACATTTTTTCTTAATTGCTGTCCTTTTGTGATTGCATTAGTTAGGCGATTTTTTTATTTTTATTTCGAAAAGAAAAGCTCTAAAACGAGTCTCACAGCGAACGTGTACCTGGGTCTGCGTCAGGCCCAGTTTGGCTGCCAGGTCGGCCCTCTCGGGCAGCGCGAGGTACTGGGTCTGCTGGAAGCGCTGGTTGAGGGCCTGGAGCTGCAGGCTGGAGTAGATGGTGCGAGGCTTCCTGATCTTCTTCCCCTTCCCGTTGAGCCGCACCTCCCCGTTTTCTATCACCGTGGTTGGCTTCTCGTGCTCTGGAGAGGAGAGATAGAAATCAGCCCGGGGATTCGTACAGCGCCATACAACCCCCCCCTTAGATGCATCAGTAACTGTTTGAGATATGGAAATGCCGACCGGAAGATCCTACAGAGGCGCTTTCAAAACTTTCCACCGACATTCTTTTAGCTTTTTGTGCATTTTATTCCTCTTCTTGTGCATTCGTTTTAATGATTGCTTTCTATCCTGTGAAAATACTTGAAATGTGAGAAACTCAAATGCATTCCTTTTATCCTAAACAGCAACACATTGATTTCACACTATAAGTTATTTTTTTAAACATTGTTTTCTCACGCAGTGAAGCAGTTTGCACTTAACCTAAACCCCATTCACATATACCTAAATATTCAACCAAATAATGGAATAAAACAAGTGTAAAATCCTGCAGCAAGCAAACAATCCCGCGAGAACATGTGTTAGTGGATTAGAAGAAAATGACCCGAGCTGCCATGCATTGTCATGAAATACAATGTGAGTGCAGCGACCCGATGGACTCGCGTAGAAAGATGAAGCCTCTCGTCACACAGCCGAGACTTGTTATGAGTTTTTTTTGTTCCAGGGAAAGCTAAACGGCCCTGTTATGACATGAGCTCATCGCCTGAAGTGGCAGGAGAGAACAGCTGTGGACGAGCCGAGGGCCCCACAAGACGCTCAGGCTCCGTAGGCCGGGCCGCGATCCAAAAAAAAAGGGGAAGGGGGGGGCACAAAGGACAATACGCGATAGGCCTCTTTAATGAAAAGGATAAATGAGAGGTCGTAAATCTTGGATTTACACAATATGTATTTCTTTTTGCTATTTCTAGTAACAAGACTTTATTTGGAGAGGGCACCAGTCCCGCAGAGGTGGAGTTTGCACTCACTATTGATCATAAAAATTGTTTTAAAAGAAATTGTTTTAAAAAGTCCAATGGACACGATGGAAATTAAACAAATGGATGATTTTAGTGTAGGTTATTTATTGTTTCTACTGGGTTCAAATGTATAAATGGTGTTCTATAATATTTCGACCGTTATCACAAATGATTTGTACTTATTTTTAATGGTGGCATTTTGTCTTGTATTTTGGTTGCAAGGAAACTTTAAACAATTTTAAATCAACAAAACAATAAGTCTGGACCATGAGTGTGTGCTGAATAATGGAGGCCGGATACACAAAATAGAAAAGGAAAGAAAAGTATTCAGCTTTTAAAGAAAAAAAAATAAAGATATCCAACAGTCAAATATTTGTTAACAGGGACCTGTGTAGAAACAATTATTGTTATTAATGTAATTAGTACTATTAAAGAATTAGCCTAAGGATGTTAACAACAAAGTAATATTTCAATTGCATCAAAGTCCCGATGAAAGCAATTAAGGATAAACTTAATTATATTTGTATCATTTCTTAAGAGATAACCATCACATATAAAAGTTCCATTCCACGGTCTATAATTCACTGAGTTGTCCGTGAATCCGGAAAGGGTTGAAAAGTAATTTTAAATTAATTATTAAAATGATCTTTTTCGTCTCAAATGTAATTGGTGTATTTAATTTTGAAATAAATACAATTACCGGTTCGATAAATTCGATTTTATCAATTTCTAAAAATATTTTCTGGCAATCTTCTGTGCGCGTGTGCGTGGAGGGAGCGAGCGCAGGCCGCAGCAGGGCGGATGTTATTCGGGCCGTTGCGGGACACCACAGGCCGGGGGTCGGCTGCAGCTTGTGGAGAGTCGCACAGCCTCCGCGGGCCTTGAACTCATGTCCCTTCAGACCCCAAAGTACGCGAGGCACGGCGCTGTGGCCGAGCTGTGTGTGGATCCAATTATTGTGCTCTATTGTGGTTCTTCCTCCTTCCATACACAATAAAACAATTTCCACCATGATATATTAAACATCTGTGAAGAATAATCCTCCTCACCATTCTCATGGGATTTCTCTTCAATTAAGTTGGTGCGTATTGTGGCGTTGACATCAGTACACTGAGACATACACACACATACCTTAACAGTCGCATATTTGGGGACCCTTTCTTATTTAATTGAATGAGAAAATGTCTCCAAACCTTCGACTAGTAAAAGAGCTAACGCCGTTAAATCAACTGAAAACATTACACCTTCATTTAATCTCAAGTTTGACTGGATAATTAGTCAGGAGACCGTGACGTTATATACCGTCAGCACGACTGATGTCCGATGGAATATTACACGTTAAATACATATTTTTAAATGAGTAAATATTTTGGGGGACGACAGCTCTGGTGGCAAGAGCACACTGTAGGTGTAAAAAAAAAACGTTTTCCATTAAAACGTGGGTCGAACCTACCGGAATCGTCCAGTCTGCTGTGTCCGAGCGCGCCGCCGTGACCTCCGTGCTGGTAGGGCAGGTAGGCACCTGGGTGGTGCGCGCTCACGGGGCCGTGATAGGATGGGTATCCCAGCGGGCGACCGTAGGAGGATGCGCCGGGGGAGAAGTGTCCTTCGTGCTGCGAGTGGCCCACCGCGTGGAGACCGTGGACCGGGTAATGGTTGTGCGACAGGCCGGGGGAGGGCTGCTGGTGTCCGGGGTACCCGTGGCCGCCGAACTCTAAGAACGCCGACTTCGAGGGATCGTGCGGGACCAAAGTGTCCGATATAGAGCTCATAGTCATCATTGGGGGATGTGCAAAGGGGTATGTGGTGGGAAATGAGAAAGGGTTCAGTTACCACCTCCTTGCGTCGGTCATCATGCAGCAACCCACCTTCGATACGAAAAAACGCTGGGTAGATTCTGCAATGAAGTGTTCTAGTTCCAATAAAACCAGCAGCAGCTCAAAAGAAAACGTCCTCAACTAAAACCAGCACACTCCCGCGTAACGAATAAAAGCGGCGTTAGGTGGGCTCGCCCTCCGCTACATCCCCGCCGAACGGTCCTCAAACGCAACGCTCCGTGTCCGAAACTACGAGACGCGGGGCGGGAAGGCGTGCGGCACGAGCCGGACTCAATGGGGGGAAAAAAAAGCAAACACGAGGAAAGTTCGGATCAAACAAAGGGACTTGAGGTGATTTAATGTCCGTGCAGTCAGCTCATCCTTCTTCTGCCCTGCCTCCGGTGCTGTGGGGAGGCGGCAGCGCAGAGCGGCGTAGTGTGTTCCTCCTCCTCGGAGCGTCTAACGTTCTCTGCCTCCCACCTGACGGCCGCACCGCGCGCTCATTGGCTGTGGCGTCTCCCCCCGCGTCACGCGGGTCGAACTAATGGTGGTTTTCGCGAGCGGCGGACCCGGCTCCTTTTGGGGCTTTCTTTTGGCGGATAGCCGGACTCTAAAGACCGCGGAAACGGTTTAACCGTTAGAATATAATTTAGCAAGTGGGAAAATCCGGACGGAACCGATTTGCTGTCACATGTTGTTCGTTTTTTCAGCATCCAATTAAACAACTTTCTTGATAAAAACGTAAGTCAGGATATTAAAATGAATGCAGACTTGAATGAATGCAGATTCCCCTCGTTTCAATTTGCGTTTATTTCACAATCATTTTCATTGTTAACTATTTAAATAAATGTGGTTTCATTTATTCAGCCGTGGCATCATTGTGGAATACAAAGATGAGGCTAAAGAAGCGAAATTATACTTACAACAATAACATATTTCTATTACACAGTAACAATACGGCAATCATTTGCGTCATGATTTAATTAAAAAAGCTAAATTTGGAAGTTGGCTCATGACATGCAGCGCTTGCCAAAGGCAAAATAAGGCGGATCAGATCTGAGGATCTTCATAAACTGCTGTTCAAATCAAAGTGTTTTAACCAAATGATGAATTGTATGATACGCACACGTTTACCCTTCGTTCTATTTGTAGTATATTTTCTGGCTCACAACTAACCCGAAGCGACGAAGACATTTATGTGAAAAACCTAATCGAAATCAACATAATTGTGCGCACCCGTGGAGTATAAAACGTACACACATACACACGCGCGCGTATAGACACGCACACCCGCAAACACACGCGCACACATGCACGCACTGCGAGCTCACCGACTGTGGTCCCACGCGAGGGCGAGCTACAACACACAGTGGGGACGCTGTCACGTGCGGTGGAAGTCCGGGACTGTGGGCCCCGCTCTCCAGTAAAACCTCAGCACGATTCAGTATGAAATCATCTCCGAGGAGTATTACGTATTAGGACGCCGTAGGCCGTTGGTGGGATGTAATGGGCCCACGTGGCGCGCTAGAGGCGAGCCTCGTCCGTTAAAATAAAAAAATCCCTTCCGACCATAAGTCGGGTGACGGGGGGGATGGGAATTTCTATTTTTTTTTGTTTCACTACATTTCAGGAGCTATTATTCCAGTACCACAAAATCACATATGTCAAACATCCGACCCACCGGATGACTTTGCTGTTGTGAGAAGTACAGGTCCCCACGCATGCGCGGTCGCTTGTGACAGAAAAGGTCGTGTCTTTCACAAAAAAGCAGTAGGTGGCCAGTAAACACACTGAAATTTGTGTAGCGAGTTTCTTCTTCTTAGATGTATCTGCTGACCGGGCCCGGGGTGACTCATCGGGAGAGTTCCCGGTGGGCCGCTTCACTTCTGGGCCGCCGGTCGAGGATTGTATTTTTTATTTTTTTTAGTCCACCTTCTCTTAAAGTAGGCTACACACGTTCTGCATTCTGACACCGACGAGGCCTCTGCATGGGTTGTACCATGCGAGGAAGTTCTCTCCTCCCAATTAGCGTTGGTTGGGTCCATGGCCCTTCCTTTCCGTAACGTTTTCTCAGATAGGGAACTGATAGCTGGGCCTGCCCGCGTCAGGGAGGATGGATGGATGGGAGGACGAGGGAAAAAAAAGAAAGGCATTGGAGGAGGATGCTGCCAAATGTTCCAAGCAAACACAAGTGGCAACTGGTAAAGAGAGACATAAACCTCATTATTAGCAACGTTGTAGCGTTGGTTAATATAGTCGTCAACCTATTCGCAAGCAAAATATAATAATTGAATTAAAATATTAGCCTTTTTAAAACACCCACATAACGATCCATAGACTTTTCGAATATTGATAACGAAACTCGTTATCTTGATCTTAATTTTTCTTTGTAGCTTCTAAGCAGCAGATAAGTCAGTCTCCAGCTGCTCAAAATGACGAGCCCAAAATTTCCAGAGGAGGCCATGACAACAGGGACAGGTAGAGAGGATAACAGAGTAAACAACATGAATTCAAGTTATTTAATGTTTGAAAGAGCCGTATATGACAGTACTTGATGAAGAAATATGCATTGTTTGCTCAGAAGAGTAAATCTCCACAATATAATACTCATTATAATTTATCAACCTATCCTTGTGGAATAGTGGAATATTTATTGTTAAATTTTCAGCTCAAGTCAATCATTATTCAACCTTAACATAATTTGTTGAACCATGGTATTAATAGCTACAAAAAACTACAGGATAGTAAGAGCTGAACTGTTGCTTCATTTATCCAATTTCCACCGTAGAAAAAGTGGGCCGGTCTTGGGCCTGAAAAGTGGCCCAACTTTCCTGCTCCTGAGCTTCAGAGGTGGCCTGATTATTTTCTAAAATACTTACAAGAATAGCATATACTCTAAAAAAGGAATGTGTCAAATATGTTGATCACCTTGAACCTTCACCTCTGCCGGATGCATAACTAAAGACGCAAAGAACAACCAGCGCACCTCTTTTGAAAAAGGACATGAGAAGCTATTACTGTCAAATATATATTTAAAAAGCATCTGGTAAAAAACAGATGCACTGTATCAAGCATATGAGAGCTGGCATTTCATACACTCAATAAATGTACAATGTGCATTCTGTACATTATCTTAAAAGTCTAATTTTTTGTTTAACCACTTATTATAAACTGCAAACCTTACAATCCTCTCCACCAAGTCGGAGATGCAAACTTTGACCAGATTCAGATTCAACAATGCCCCGAATTTCCCTAAGTTTTGGAATTTTCTTTTTTCGAGGAGAGGCCTCAATCCATACTGTACATCCGGCACATGAAAAGAGAATAATATAATTATATTTTATATAATTTTTAAATAATAATAAATCAAAACTTACAGTTAGACAGTCTTCTCTTGCAACAAGGTGACAATGGGGTATTCTACAAAGTGCACTTATCTCCACACCACCATCCAACCAGCAGGGTTAAGGACGGTGTGATGGTTGCAACTTGAGGAGGAAACACATTTTTTAAATTTATTGTTATTTTATTTGCAGAGCAATAATGTAATTTCAAGTCCATTTTCAGATTTTTATTTATACATTAAACATAAAAAAAATCAAAAAATCTAATCAACAACACACACGTCTGGGCTAAACCATTGTCATACTACACACGTGTGTGTTGAAAGGATGCATGAACTACACAAAATGTGTTAATGTGCCCTTGACACTGCAAAATGAAAATATGACACATTCTGCTGCATTCTCTCCTCCAACCTAATATGAGGATGTTTATTTGCAACCAAAACGTTTTTTCAACGTGTCATATTGGTATTCAGATCTGAATACTTCTATAAAGGAGAATTTCTTCCTACAAGCTGGAGGGGAAAGGAAGGCGGACGTTATAAGACAGCTCCCCCCCCCCTGCGCAGCCCTTGTTAGTCCCTAATATGGGTTTTGACAGCACTCTGACAGACAACACACACAGAAATAGGAGGCACGGCCTTGCTTTTGTTGTAAACATTTTCCGTCTTAATTTTCATAATCTTTTTCATTTCTATGAGAAAGGCAAAGCAAGTAGTTGTAGAGAAGGGGGAAACTATTGGATCTCAAAACCATTGTGCATGTGGGCCCATGGGTCTCTAAGCGTCTGACAGCTACCAAATCTCGGAAAAATTCTTGAACTGGAATTTAAGGTGCAGAACAGGAAGAAGAACAGAATTCTTCTCCTCAAATAATTTTTTTATGAAAGCAATTGCATCATGCGTTATTCTCATTTAACATGGATGGGATGTACAGTGCTAACCCCTCTGATTCAGCAAACACAGGCCTGCGGGGAAGCAATTTGTCATCGGACGTCAAGAGGAGATGAGTTACTGTCCAACAGCCACAAAAGGAGCTCAACCACAGGAGCTGGTGGGAACACATGAGGGTCAATTTACACCCTTAGGGAGAAAGGGAAAACGAGATGGCACAGAGGAGAATGAGCTGACGGACAAAATCAACGAGTTTTATGTTATTGTTTGCAAAATATATTCATATTCATTTTGACTAGAGAGAACTCCATCCATCCATCTTCAACCGCTTATCTGGGGTCGGGTCGTGGGGGCAACAGCTCCAGCAGGGGACCCCAAACTTCCCTTTCCCAGGACAACATGTACCAGCTCTGACTGGGGGATCCCAAGGCGTTCCCAGGCCAGTGCAGAGATATAATCTCTCCACCTCGTCCTGGGTCTTCCCCGGGGCCTCTTCCCAGCTGGACGTGCCTGGAACACCTCCCAAGGGAGGCGTCCAGGGGGCATCCTTACCAGATGCCCAAACCACCTCAACTGGCTCCATTCAACGCTAAGCTCCTCGCGAATGGCTGAGCTTCTCACCCTATCTCTAAGGGAGACGCTAGCCACTCTCCTGAGGAAACCCATTTCGGCCGCTTGTACCCGTGACCTAGTTCTTTCAGTCATGACCCATCCTTCATGACCATAAGTGAGGGAAGGAATGAAGATTGACCGTTAGATTGAGAGCTTTGCCTTACGTTGAGAGCTTGAACTCCTTCACTTGGGGTAAGGACACATTCCCTACCCGGAGCAGGCAATCCATCGGTTTCTTGCTGAGAACCAAGGCCTCAGATTTGGAGGTGCTAATCCTCATCCCACACACTCACACTCACACTCGGCTGCGGACCGCTCCAGTGAGAGTTGGAGGCTACAGGCCGAGGATCATCAGGACCACATCGTCTGCAAAAAGCAGCGATGAAATCCGCAGCCCCCCGAACTGTAGACCCTCCTCACCCCGACTACGCCTCGATATACTGTCCATGAAAACCACAAACAAGATTGGTGGTAAGGCGCAGCCCTGGCGAAGGCCAACCTCCACCGGAAACGACTCCGACTTGCTGCCGAGCACCCGAACACAGCTCTCGCTTTGGACGTACAGGGATTGGATGGCCCCAAGTAAAGACCCCCTCACCCCGTGCTTCCGCAGCATCTCCCACATTATCTCCCACATTATCTCTCGGGGGATCCGGTCATATGCCTTCTCCAATTCCACAAAACACATCTAGACTGGATGAGCATACTCCCAGGCCCCCTCCAAGATTCTTGAAAGAGTAAAGAGCTGGTCCGTCGTTCCACGACCTCCAGACGTTCCCAGTTAACCCGCACTACACGCTTGGGTTTACCGGGCCTGTTCCGAGTCTTCTCCCATCCTCTGACCCAGCTCACTACCAGATGGTGATCAGTTGACAGCTCTGCCCCTCTCTTTACCCGACTGTCCAGAACATGCATCAGACGATACGATTACAAAATCGATCATTGATCTTTGACCTAGGGTGCTCAGGCGACCCTTTTGTCCACCCGGGTAAACTCCAATGTAGCAGCACTCAGCCGGGGACTTGTGAGTATCCCCACACCCGCCTGGCGCCTCACACCATGGGCCACTCCAGAGTAGAGAGAACTATATAAACAAAAAAGCCTTTTCACCCAAAGCACATCCTCCGCACCCTCTCTTCATCGGATCCATGTCTTTCCCTCTACTCAGACTTTTACATTATCCACTCTTATGATGCTGGGATGCAGCAGCACATTGGCTACTAAGTGTACATGTACTGTAGTAGTAGTACTGCAGAATATTGTTATTATTGTCGAGAACTGATGAGGAAGGGTGGAGAATTTTAGATGGTTTCACCCTGACTGAGATTGCCTTGGAGTGGATACCAAAAATGTTGTCACAATCGCAGCTGAAGCAGGATGCAGGGAGGACTCAAGCGCAGAGTTTTCAATCCAAGTGCTCTTTATTTTTAACCAAACCAAAACGTGCTCCAACAACGAGGGACATTTAGACAATGACGCGACAGGGGACAACAGGCACACAGGGCTTAAATACACAAGGGAGGTGCAGGTGATTGGACACAGGTGGAGACAATCACGCAATCACAAGACAAGGCAGGAAGTGAAGTTACCCAGGAACACAAGAGACATGAAACTGCTGAGTGATCAGCTATTTGGAGAGGCTGAGGCCTCAAGTTGAGGCAGATTCTCTAACCCAACCTCAATTTGCTGCACCTAAATGTCAGTTTTGATCACTCACCGGAGTGAACAAAACGTGTGCACATTTAATTCGAGCAAAAATTGTAGATCAGTAGAGGTACACAAAACACGTATAAAAGGCCCGGTAGTATCAATACTCCCCCAGATCTGAGCAAATTATGTAACTATTAATGAATCTGTGATGATAAGATATAGTCTGTAAATAAAAATATATCATTTTAAAGATAAAGATTAATTTGGACATTTTATTCCTTGGACTGATCATGACTAAAGAGACAGGTGAGGCAAAGAAAGGCTTAATCATTTTCTTAAAAGAAGGTATAATAGTTTTATAACTAATAACATGTCGGTGACCTGTTTTGACAAGTTGTATTGAAGTTCCATTTTGCCGACTCATACTTGGCAACCAAACAAAATACAGTTTTCCGTAACTCCGGACAACAATATTCATGGGGCGGTGGGACAAGCTGGTGTCTCATTTTCAAAAATTCCAAACTTTTTATTTTGCATGCGACGATGACTTTCCAAAACATTGTCTTAATGGATGCTCACTGTGTAATGATTTTGAAGACGTCTTTCATTTACATTTACTGACATTTTGATGTGTAAGTCGCTTTGAATAAAAGCGTCTGCTAAATGACATGTAATGTGATGTAATACGTGCCACCGGTAAAATCTGCGGGGTGAAAAATCCTCTACATTTTGTTCACAATGTTCTTGATTGGTGTTTCAAGGAGGCTAGCAGTGAGTCCCACTTAACGGTGAATAAAACAAGCAGACATCGCACACATGAGAACAGTGTTGTGGTCCTCTGGCCTGCGAGGTCAGGTGAGGCCTCCGCTGAGGATGACGTTGTCGTGTGGGTCCAGGAGTGTAATTATGGCGTGCCATTGTGGAACGCAGAACAAAGATGAGCCCTGAAGCCCTGCAGCAGCCGGAGAGCAGGGGATGTACTGCTGCCTCTATTCTCGCTGCACTTAATAACAATACTCGCCAACGCAGTGCAGACAGCGCGGCGTCAATTCCTCCGACGTGTGTCTTCTTGGGTGTGTGTGTGAGACAAAGAGGGAGGGAAGACTCACTGTATCATGTTTTACATTGTAGGTGGAGAAAATTCCCTCCGAGCACAAGTCGAGGTTCCAAGTGCACCTTGGGTTAAACATCGCTTTAAGCATCGGCTAAATAACACCTGGTGTAATGTCAATGTCCCAAAGCAACAAACTACAATATTACCTGAGCTGACTATGGAGATTGAGAGGGACAAATGAATTGTGACCGGCGACAACAATGTTACATTTTATTCATTCAAGGCTTTAAAGACACTCAAAGACACTTAAAATGATAAAAACCAATGAGACATTGATGGCATCAAACAAAAGAAAGAATGAAAATAAAACATATTACAAGTTAAAAGCAGATTTGAATAAGTTTTAGAGCCGTATTAAAAGTGGCAAGTGACGGGAAATGTCAACATTTATTCAAGTTTCCTGAACTTTTATAATTCTTTATTTAATTGTGTTATTACCTTTACCTATGCATGTGATATTACCACCTGTAGCCAATCCCGAGGAAGTTTGAGGGAGGAAAAAGCCATTTTGATTGTAAGTAATTTCAGTTCAGTTCTTTGTGAACAACGTCGAGCTCTAGATTCCATTTTTTTAAATAATCGATTTTCCTCGAGACAAAATGCAGGAGTAAGCACAATGGGAAATTTCCTATTTTGGCCATCACAGGCGTTGGCCTGGCGCAGCTAGAAACAAGGTGGAGGAGAGGCTGAATTTATCATTAGTAGAAGAAATAGAGAATGGGGCAAGCTGCTTTAATGAATAGGACTGGGTGTCGGTTTTTTAAAGGATCAATTGAAATATCCCAGTTTGTCAAACCTTTCCATTGAAACAATACAATGTTTTCAGCCCTTTTGTACTGGTTTTAGTACAGGCACGCTAACTTTCCAAATAACAATGGTTCAATATGAAAACATACACATTACTCCAAATATTAAATACATAGCCCCAATGAGCTGTCAAAGGTCAAATAAAAAAGGCCAGCTGAATAAAAAAAAAGCTTGTCCCCTACCAGATATCCTTGAGTTACTAGCTGTTTCACTAAAGTGTTTTCAAGATCGCACTACTGCTGAAATTCTTTATTTGCCTATTTACATTATTGAATTATTCATTTTCATTTTCAATTCACTGGCAAAAAACGGACACATTTGAAATATCATCACACCGTTCTTAATATATTTGGGCCTTCCGTAATATGAAACCGGTCCGTGAGTGCGAAAAAACGTTGGTGACCTCTGGATTAGATGACATGGTTTACAGTGCGGAGCTGAAGATCTGTGACACCTGGCTGCCATTAAATCACCGTAACGCGAAACGATGATGTCCAGGGGCCAAACATAAATAACAACATACAAAGTTTGAGGCTTTGCAACTTTGCGGTGTGATGCCATCACATATTCTATGGAGAAAAAAAATGATTCTCTATTCTCGGAATGCTGTGGAACCAAACAGGAGATTTGTTCTCTACCTTCATTCCCAGTGAATTCTCATATACAAAATGGTGTGACCACAGCATGAACCTAGCAATCTACACACCAAAAAAAAAAGAAATGAGATGAAAGAACAGATGATAGCAGTTTCAGCAGCTGTGTTCTCAGATCTTGCTCTTATCCTCCAGTTGACCTCAGGGTATTTATCAACTCATTTAAACCAGTCTACTAGCACTGAAAACATGTCAGTGGGAAAGTTGAGCGTGTCCTCTCGCACTGCAGACAGAGGGACCAGATGCAATGACACTGTATTTAAAGGCCGGCCGGTCGTGACGACAGACAGCTGCCTCCTCCAGACAGCGGCTCTCACGACAGAAGTATTCACATCGGGTCGGCTTAAAGGGGTCACACTACGAAAAATCCACTTTGGTAAAGCTTTTACACGTTAACGGGGCTGTCTGGCACGTTTACCAACCCCCGAGCGCTGGGGAAATAACAACTCACACGTTTTCTCAATGATGACTGTAATGAATTAATACTAATTAAGAAAAAAACGTCTTTAGATGTTCCAGGGATTGCCGACGTCATCAGACCAAGGGCCTTGTCGTCCCCCCCCCCCCCCCCCCCCGCCAACACAACAAAGCACGTTTGTTCTTGTAAACCTCAAAATGCGCTGTAGTTGGATGCAAAGTAACCCACAACTGTGAACATGGCGTCCCAGACTGAGAAGGCACAAGAACCAAATGGATCATTACATACATGAAGACCATGTCCCGGAAAGATTTGGGGAAAAATATGTGGGTTTGTGCTGAATCAATTTGAATCAGACTGTTTTCAGTCTGCTTTCTGTTTCAGACAGAAGGTGAATACAGGGATATTGACACCGACGATTTTTAACAGCCAAGGATGTGAACGTGTAACAGTGAAAAACCCTAAATACAAGTATGAGTCCTAAGTGGTATAATGACTTTCTCAAATAATAGCTCACCCCACTGATTGCAATTCTGATATTTGGATTGTGTTAAAAAATGATAAGCATAACGGTTAGAGCTAAACCAGTAGATCATGTCAACAAGAGAACAAATCATTTTCCAAATGCTGTATTTAGTCAGCGCTTACTGTGGTGTTTGTATGTAGGACGTTGCACCATAATAGAAACGAGAAAGTTACACAGAACAAAGACTATACGCCTTGCGTGATCTAAATATTTCAGTTGATGCTGAGCCTCCCATCTTCATATTCAGGAACCAGGTTCCTATTCAGCCCAACAAGCTTTCTGCTTTGTGGTAGGATGATCGCAGTGTGTCAATCCCAGCCCAAACAAACAAAAGAATGCTCTCTGACTCATCAAAGCTCCCGTCACACTTCACTTAAAGACATTCAACCTTTCCTCCTTGAAGCTGTGGAGGGATCCCACAAAACATGAATAGGGACTTCATGTGATCACCAAACCAAGCTTCTTTAAAAGACAAAGGCCTTTGGTTCTAGGGGTTATAAATGCCTGTAATGTGTTCATTTTATATGATTTTTGTGGAAAGTTAAGTTGCTGAGACCAGAATGTGCTTGTGTTTTTGTGTTAACGGATATTTCACTAAAGCTCCTTCCGAACCTACAGTAAGTTGTACTTAGCAAGTAGCCGATTAGACATTGGATAAGCACAGCAGTTATTAGTGACTGGGGATGTTATTTGAAAACAGAAATTCTGACTGATTGTTTACCCTGGTTTACTCATAATTATTGTTAATTGGCAAGATTGTTAATAGGAAAGTAGGGGGGTTGTAGAATAAATGACTAACAAGCCGCCCAGTTGCAGCAATAACTGATGCAAACCAGGCAACTGAGTCATCAGATTAGCCATGATGTCACACCACTTTCCCAGTAAGTCTCACCCAAATCAAGTTTACCTGTGAGGTGGTGCGTCCTCGCCCCAAGCCAAGTCAAATTACTGTGTGTTTCTTGATTCAAATCAAGGAGTTTAGTCCTTGAACCATCTATTTTAAGTGTTAAGTTAGTTGTCAAAGTGTTGCTTTTGATGATATAATTTCCTTTAAATGCTAAGCTGTTGGCATTAGTTGGTCAAAATTCCTATATCTTAACGCATAATTAGCTTATGGGCTTGAGAAGTGTTTGTTTAAAGAAAAGCGTGTGGTTGGATGAGTCGGTAAGCCTCTACTTATGAAAAGTATACATTTTCTTTGTAATAATCCACGTGGACATATATATTATTCATTCATTCATTCATTCATTTGTAGCATTCATACAAAAGAAATCTGTTAATCCTTCAGCAGGCCTGAGGATCACTTGCACCAGGCTGTACATCTCTGCTGGAAACAAAGAACATACACATTGAGGGCACTAATGCTTAGTGAGCGACAGCCAGGCGGTGTGTACATTATTGTAACGTACTAGAAGCCATTTGTTGACGTGTCAAATGGTTTGACAACATGTCACGTATTCAAATGAATGATTAACATTACTGTACGGCGTATACATACGACAGTGTCAGCAACCCTTCCTAACCATTGGCCATTCTATTTTCTGTCCATTCTTTAGACTCTAAACCTCAATGTTCTGCAGGGTGAACTTTATTAGCGGTCAGCAGTCAGTAGTGTTTGCGGTGAAAGAACAGAGGTAATAACAAGAGATGTTGCCATCTTTTGTGACGAAACGTTATCCTATATCCCTGCAGTTGATTTTAGTTCTGAAAAATAAAATTCTAAGTATAATACCAAAACGGGAAAGTCAACCATTTAGAAAATGTCTAATTGGAATAAGCCAGAAGAGAATAAGGGGCTGTTTGGTTGTTACCACCTTGGTTGGGTTGTGCGCCTCTACCCAAAGTCCAAAGACATACAGCTAACTAGATCGCTGAGAAGGAAACAGGAGGAGCGAACACAGATGGTTGGATGTCACTTCCATCTAGATTAGTAAACCCATTTGAATCCTTCCGTGTGTACTAAATACTCTTGATACTGCCGTTACACCGATAGTCTTTCAAATCGCACCCTTTTTTCAAAGGGTTAAAGGAGTGTTGGCTTTGGTATTGTGTCCATGCGTGTGCTTTAACGGTTCCGCGTGTCTCCTCTGATTTTTTTCCGGTTGCCCGAGGGGTGTGGTGGGCGTTCCCACTTTGAGGAGCAGATCGACCTGATTGTTCCGACGGTAAGATAAAGAGAAGAAGACATTCCACCCACAGCTCGATGTCTTCAAATGCTTTCTGTGGCAGACACAATAGGTGGGGCACTAACTCTAACACAGTTTATTTTTACAAGTGCCCAACGAATGTGTTGATGCGCTTACTGTAATAACACTTTGATTGAGGTGTTCGTTTAACAGACTTTGTTAGGACTTCTTTCAAAACCGAAAAGCAGACATGTGGACGGGTGAGTCAGCCCAATTAAGAACTGAACGTTACCATGATGTAGGCCTTTTTTAATCTTAATATCTTTCTAAGAAATGACACCCCCCAACCCCCTGTGGCATTGGAGGAAAATGCATCCCCCGGTGTTATAACATTTCGGATTGGTTGGGTAGTTAAAATGATACTTTACGTATCAGAGCTAAAAGAGGATCTTAGGCTCCTGAGGTTTGATAACTCTGTCCTACTTACTCACTTAACCAGAGCTGAACTAGCTTTAATGAGAAACAAGTTAGCCAAGTGCGACCAATTACTAACGTACCATTCCTGCAATTAGGTGCGGAAGATCAAAGCAGCGAGTTATAAAGCTGAAGCGGTAGTTCTGGAAGGAAGACTCTCTTGTCACAGCGGGTCAATGGGCACGGCTGGCATCTCAGCCGTTCGCAAACAGCGAAGGGCGCAGGGGAGGGTGGTTTCCACCAGTAACAAACAACCAACCAGAAGCGGCTATGGGTCGGTCTACCAATCATAACTTTTCTATCAAACCTTTTAAGGAGTGATCTCTGCGGGTCCTGTCAGCTGTCATTTCAGGTCGGACCGGATTCCTTCCCGGCTTCACCACCACCACCAGAGTCTGGACTCAAGGAGGGAATTCTGGAGGAGCAGATCCCTGATTGTCCTGGTTGAGGATAGAGTCCGAATCGCCAAAGACACTAAATTCTGTTTCATACGTAATGAAGTGATCTATTTGCAGAGCGAGTCTCTCCTGATTGAAATGTAGTTGTTATGTCTAATTTTTCAGATCACTCACTAAATAGTGTTGTTGTATGTCCATATTCCGGACCTTTTCGTTTCTGTCAGCGGTTTATGGGATATTTTATTGAAGGCTATGGTTTAAGCAGTGGCGGCTGGTGATGGAAAAAGTAGGGGGGGAGATTTCTGCTGTTTATTTATTACATTAACACCAAAGTAACGATTTAAAAACAAATAGCATCTAATGTAATTATTAAACTATGAATTTAGAATGTCCTTGTAGATTTCAAATATTGTTCTTTCAAAGACAAGGTCATACCAAGTCATACACATCATATTAGGAAACCAAGTCATACAAGGTGAACTTATAATTGCTGTAATTTGCGTCAATAAAAAAAAGCCTCTAGTGTACGACGCTTCCTTGTCTTTCACCTGCTGTCTGATGTTAATTTGTGGCTGGTCCGGTCCCATTTCTTTTATTTTTTGTTTTTCAGCCAGTGGTCTTCTTTCAAACGGAGTTTGAAGAAGAGATTGCACAGTTTCTTTCTCGTGTGACGCCGGCGCCATTGTCAACTCGAATCTCACTGCCGCGTGACCACACAAAACTCATGTTATTCTCCGATGGGCGCAGAGGCAAAGCGCCCATCGGAGAATTATTACTGCGCGTCACTGATTGGTTGAATTGATCATATTTAGTGACGTGTTATAGCATATCAGAGCTCCATTGGTTAGATAGTGAGGGCGCCCTTTCTCGGCGCCCCGAGCATAAAACTACCATTGACTGTAAAAAGAAAACTACACATTTATGATGTTATGCGGCACATGATGAAGCTGGCAAACAAAAAGACCCCCCCCCCACCCCCTCTCCCTCATTCTAGTGTGAAAAACACGTACAGAAGAAAGTCATGTTTTTTTTTTTCAAACTTAATTTTTTTTTTTTTTTTTTTTTACTTGGTAGGAGGGGCGGCGCCCCAGCGCCCATAATAGATCAGCCGCCCCTGGGTTTAAGTAAAAAATGCTATGGAAGAGCAGATGCTTATTGCCAAACGTTTTCTCCTGGATCAGTTGTGAACACAAACAGCACATCACCTGGCTCATGGTTCCATACACTTTGTTTGGATCAGAGGTCTTCAACAGGTGGTCCGCCGACCAGTTGTTTTTTTCCAACCAATTCATTTTCCGACAAATTTTAAATTAAAAGCCAACATATTGTAGGACGGATAAATTGATGGAGAAGATGTTATCTTTCAGTCTGCAATGCACACATCCAGCTCCCCAGGGGAACTTTAGTGTGATCATATATTTATTGTTAATATGTTTTCTCTTGTTATATCTGTAGCTATGTGAAAGGAAGGCCTGGCAAAATAAGAATTTCCTTGTACAGAGTACCCTGTTAAACTGTACACATGACAAATAATATCTTTATATTCGTCATATCCACATTAGTCATGCTAATAGTCAGAAATGAGCCAAACCTATAAAGCATAACTAAACAGGTGTGTGAGTGCAGTTGCTGTGCACCTTACATATGTGTGTCCAAGTTGAGCAATTCCTCACCCTTCACTCCCTCTATCCGTCTCCTCTCTAGTAACTGCATCATCGAACCAAAACAAACAGACTCCTCGGGTTTTTCTTCCTCTCCCCCTGCCTCTCCTTCTCCCCCCTGCGTCTATTGTTTCACTATCAAAACATCTACTGGCTCGTACACATAAATAGACACCTACTCATGCATGCACGGCACCAGAGGGAGATGATGAATACCCTACGTGGATGGGCTGAATTAAAAACAACATTAATGAGAAAGCTCTAATGGCTGTCATTAATCAGCCGGCCCAGGGTTGAATTTACAGATCAGATAGAAATACGGCTGACTTCCAAACTGCAGGAGTGAGTGAGTGAGTGAGTCTTTGAACTTTAACCCTTTTAGAGTGGGTTTTGGGTTCATGAAAGTTACTTGTAAGATTTTGGTTGCCAAAAATTCTTATTCAGCTTGGTTACTTGATGAGTTTGTCCGTAGGATTAGGCAGAGTATTAGTCCACTCTCGCCTGCTGCCCTCTGCAACCTGCGTAATCATGGATTATCTTTGATTGATATGTGATTTGACCCCCATATTAAGGAGCTGTCTACATTATGTTTCTTCCATATTACAAGCATCAGTAATCTCAGACCTGTGGTATTAAGGGATAGTATCAACATCTGCAATTGATCAGTACACCACCAACAAATCAATAAATTTGAATATGATAAAAAAAAACTGTTATGAAAAACTGGACATATATGTCGGACTGCAATTATAAATAATATTCTCAAATTGTTCTCAAATTTTCCTAACTTTGTTTTTCTTCCTATCGTCTTGTCCGAGTCCGGCAGTTAGTGACCTCTGTGTGTGCCTCGTACACCTTCTGTGAACGTATTCACGCATGAGCTCAAAACTCATTTTGGGACAGAGGATGTCACATGTGTACAGGCTGTAAAGCCCTCTGAGGAAAATTTGTAATTTTGGGCTATACAAAATAAGATTAATTGAATTGAATTGATGGCTAAATTCGGATAAAAAAGTCCAATTCAATATTGTAGTCCACAAACCAAACCACTTTTATTCCTCAAACTGCACCTGCACACGGATATATGTTTGAAAGCTTTGAAGAAAAGATATTTAGTAGTAGACACCCTATACTTTTTATTAATCCAAATTAAACTTTTAATCTAAATTTAATTAACCGTGTGACAATTTTATATTTATCTGGTAACAGAATGACCTTTTACTCCTCAACTAAATCTAAGCATCGTCATTAAATACTAGGGATAATACGGTAATAATACGGATTAACTGGGTCATTTAACCAAATTGTTTGCCTCAAAAGAGACAAACCGTGGTTACTTTTTCTCATCACAGTATCCAGAGTGTTGACAGAAAGTGTTGTATCAGTAATAGCTTTCCAATAGCTTGTAACTGAAACTAATTTGAACTTCATATATAATAATACACCACTTATGATTTTTACAAACAAGCAGTTTGCTGGCACGAGTCAACCAGTATCCCATTCTAATGAGACCATCCTTCTGTGTGCTGATGTGACGGCATGTGTTTGCGACATGGAAACTTAGGTGAGGCCGTATTCATACACTTTGATTGAAATTGCCAGCGCCAGTGGGCATGAGGGCGTGTGTGCGTGTGTGTTGTGTGAAAGGCACACGCAACATGCCGTGCTTATTATGAGACACACCTTTTTACAAAGTCTTCCCTTTTATTTATGTCATAGAGAACAATCAAACCCATTTGTTACGCATGTAGATAACGATCATAGTTTCCGTTGTATAATGTAGTCATGGTGATTGATGCATTATACAAACAAACGCGATGCAATACAATTTCTTAGGAACTATGGTAACATACAACTTATAAATAGTATATAGTAATTCAGTAGCCCTTAATCTGCCCTGTCCACCTGCCCCATGGTATATCCATATATATATATATATATATATATATATATCATGGGGCAATTAACAAAGATCTTGTAAAAGTTAAAAAATTAAAAAAATAAGGGGTTTTTCTTATATATATATATATATATTAATTACATACATACCATGCGGCAGGTGGACAGGGCACATTAAGGGCTACTGAATTACCAGCGACTAAACTATGCTTTCGTAGTAACACTACCATATACTTGTGTAGTACATGAATGTGGAGAGGGTATTATTTTCTTAGGTCAAACATGGCTGTACTGCACTCACCGCGAGTTAGCTAGCGAACAGCAGCAATTGTCATTTCCTAGCTAGCCAGCTAGCATCTACGGCGCCAAACAATAACCCACAGCTAAATCAATCGAACAATCAACGCTAACCGAGTGCTTGACACTACGCTACTCGTGGCTAAGTGTCAGAAGTCGAGCTCTGGATGACATTACGTTGTTCATTGTAAAAACCTTTTACAGGCATCAAACAAGTCTGGATAGAACTGTCTTGGCAGGTGAAACATAAGTATGTCCTAAGTGCTAACAAATACTCACACTGGTTACATTTTAACCGGATGATGCCGCGAGTAGAAAGATCAACGGGTCAAAGTCATCGCAATGCGTCCTCTATTCAAATAACTACAGCTTCCATGGGCCCTGTCCCTAATTTCTGTGGAGTAAAAGTGTGTCTCCTTTTCATCAAAGAACCACGTTTTTGGTATCAGAATGATTATTAATGATTTACCTGGGAGAGTTTGTACCTATCCAACGTAAGGTACGAGTGCTTCACATGTGAGTCACATCACATTGTCGTTGGGGACCTGAATACAGTTCGACCTTCTTTTATCAGGGACGCCCCAAATAAATGCCGCCACTTAGCAACTCAACAGTAGTTCACGACAAACCGTCCCATAGCGGTAAACACATTTCACTCTGAACCACAACCATCAACGCCACGGGGACGTGGGAAGAGGAAGAAATTGAGGGATCAAAAGAGTTGTCAGGGTACAACCTCTGGAAAACACAAAAGTAGTCTGCGCTAAAGTTGTTGAGAGATGTCATAACTATTACGAGAATCAAACCCCCTCAAAAGATATTTGCTTTTTGAGATTTAACATAACCCATGTCCATTTATACAGGTTGACGAAAATCCCAAACTGTCTCATAGTTTAAATGTCTGATTCAGAGAGACATAGTGTCCACTTCATGTTGGGGGGAGGCAGTAATGATGCACAAATATCTCCAAACAACCCTTTTAATTACATACATTTTGTTTACCCGTGTTCACAATTGACGGGTTTAAATGCTTTTAAGTTTGAGGTCTGAGAGTTATTTTCTTGTAAATTCTCTTTTGTTCTTTTGTTCAGGGACTCTTTGGGGGTACAGCCTGGAGGTTGCGTAATGCAGACATAATAGGATTCTGCAGCTGATGTTTTTATGTATCACTGTACAAGCAAACAGCAGCTTCATGGCCACCGTGCCTCGTTAGCTGGTAGCTGTCTACATAATGTGCTGCTTAACGTATTGGCTGACCACCCAGCTGGAACACACACACAAACACTCATCCCTACTTGCTAAGCAGACCAGAACTGTACTGTAGAGTTCATATCAGATCTGAGGGTGCAGTCTTGTTCCGTACCTACAGCTCTGTGCTTACAGTGCGTGCGGCAAGGCATCAGACTCGGGGAGTGACACCATCGATGATGAGCTGTTATTCATCACGGCAACGGATAAATAAAAGGCAAAGCCCCCATTTTACGAGGCGCTTTGGATATTACAGTAGTCGGCTGAGTCTAACCTGTAACCGGCCTTCTCCAGCTGAAGGACAGCAGACATTCACCGAACCAAAAGAGATTGAATGTCGCAGAGAAAGGTGTTCATGGGAGCTGCCTGAAGGGGAACCCGCGAGTTCACTGCTCAAGACACATGACCTTCAAAGCTTTAGAGAATTTTAGGTTTTATTCTACTACACACAAACACATCAGGAATCAGGAAACATTTATTGCCATAATATGTCAGACATAGAAGGATTTTGACTTGCCGGTTGGGTCATAACAGACATTTAGACATTGGACCACAAGACAACATAGTGCAAGATACGTGGATTGAGAATATAAGAGCTCGAGAACATCCTCATCGTAGAACTGAATATATTGTACAGCTTTTACATTGTTCATTCTGTACACATGACATCCATTGTAGTCTGTCCATGATTCCTCCTCTGACGGTCTCTTCCCTTTTTTCCCCATGGAAGGTTTTTGAGGAGTTTTTCCTGTGCCTGTGACGTGAGACAGAGGATGTCGCGTGCGTACACCCTGTGAAGGCAAATTTGTAATTTGCGATTTTGGGCTCTACAAAATAACATGAATGGAATCGGATCACCTGGATAGAGTTCCCAGGCCCGGAGGACGGAGCAGACAAGAAGTCAGGAAGCACGAGTAGCAGAGTAGGAATCTCCCGATAGTGGTCTCTGCTTTAGGAAGGCTGTGAGGGTCACCTTTGAGTGTCCCAACAAGCCTGCAGTCATCAGTGATGTAAAAGAAAACTGAACAAAACATGAAATCCACGAACAGACGAGTGAGTGGGTTCATCCTCTCTCAGCAGTAGCAAACAAAGCTGAGCTGCCAAGTATTGCGAATGTGGCTGTACCCCCGCACACAAAAACAACACACACTCTCACACCAACTTGCCGGCAGCGGCAGACACATTGGCTTCTCCAGCGTTCTCTCTCCTCGTCGTCTCCGCAAACAGTGACTTTCTTTTTCAGTGTCTGCGTTACTGTCCTATCACGGCCCTAAGAGGCCGGCCCGCTGTGTGTCAGTGTGCGTGTGCATGTCCGCTTCAGTGGGGGGTTCTCAGCGCAGCGTGTCAGCAGTGGAATGAGCTGGGGGGAGATTTCGACACTTCCCGCAACCATAAAAAGAGCCGGTGAAACGTGGAAGCCTCTGCCTCCCTCCTGAGGTCACACAGGGCCCGTCCGTCGTTCTTTTAAAGCAGAAAAAGGGACGGGGAATTCAACCGTAGAGCATTTTGTGACGGTTGGGCTCCTCCTAAAGACTGTTCGATTCGGCCCACCACTGTGCCGTGGGTTTGATAATAGCCCTGTGTAGTAAAAGCAGTTCTTCTCAAGTGTGCAAATGTCCAACAGAGCAACCGTGAAAAAACCGCCACCAAACACCAGAGGAGATTTAACCTCTACGGTTACATTTTTCTGTGAGGATTAAACACTCAATTAATTCTTTTGACGCTTGCACATTACTCCCAGTACACACGTATATAAATTACAATCTGCTTGTATGACTGTAATGCATTATTTAAAACATAGTTGATTTCAATTATAATTCCTATGTGTTTTGATTATTGTAATGGAACAGGAATGTTCACATGAGCCTGCATTATAATTATTTTTAATGATACATCATGGAAAAGAGGTGTCTGATGCGGTTTGTGTGGTTTCTCCTGCTGCATCAGCGACAAAATATCTCTTCAATCAAATCTAACAAAACGACAAAATACAATATAACTTAAGATCACAAAATACATATTCATGGTCAAATCTAAAAATCTAATACAATACTATAATGAACAAATAAATATTGTGCTGCTTGATATAAATGCCACTTCCCACGCTTCCTTTGAAGGAACAAGCGTTGTGTTTAAACAATGACAAAGAATTTTAACTATTGATTTATTGGCTAGAATACTGGATATTTCCAGGTTTTACAGTAAAATAAAGCAAGTTGCTGACTTTCTTTTACAGAAAAATATCAACCAATGAATTGATAAAAAGTGTTGTTTTCAGCTATAAAAATAACTAAGCTTAGAAAATAGCATCCATTGATTAAAAGGAAACTATAATTCAAATGACTCTTATTTCACACACAAAAAACTAATATTAAAAAACAGTCCAGAAAAAGAATAGAATCTTTAGTTTTTACTTATAATTTATAGAATCTTAACATGGTGTAGTGGAACTTTTAGTTAATATGCCGCGTACTCTCAAACATTGTTTCCCCCTGTCTGCTCACCACAACCACTGCGAGGTGTGGCCATGTGATCTAACATGACCTTCGGAGGGTAAAAGGTGCGTGTTAAAGGTTTGATACGACTTGGCAGCACAGTGCACGTAAACGTTCCTGTGCTGGAGCCTGCTCTCATGCAACATTTCTATCTAATGAGTAGGCGGGACGGGGGGGGAAGGAGGTTGGGGAGGTTTATAATAATGTAGGTCACGTCTAACTTATTTCATTTATTTAGTGGACACACTAAATAACACCATTTTTTTTAAATTTCTTTGCCTTTTTTGCTTATTTGTTTATTGTTGCCATCTAATACGATCTTGCATTTTGTTATTGTAACTATCTATTGTACTTTTTCCACCACTACTTCAATCTGAATTAATACTTTTTTTACTGAAGCCGCTTCTTTACTTCCTTGTTGTGCTACCTTCCTGCACAGTGAGTGTAAGCGATACGATAAATAGCTAAATCGAATCAACTAGCGCTCTCTATTCACTTTCACGTTGGATTCAGGCTAATGTACAATGTCTTTTTTTTTTTTTTTTTTTAAGTACATTCAAAGTTTCAAAGTGTTGTTCACATTGCAGTGGCAGGACAGCTCCATTGAAAAACAGCCGAAACATCTGGAACCCCGTCCACCCCCTGGCCGGCTGATGGCTCAGGAAGCGCTTGGTTTGACATCCATCAGAGTCTTTCATGAGTGGAGGCTTTCACGGTGCCACAGTGATGATGCTCACTGAATTGTGGGAAGCTAAAATGGTGGTTTAAAATTCATTTCTCATTAGCATGTGCAGCTCAAAAGAATTGTTCTGACTTTAAAATCTTCTTAGGGTTCCGCCTCAGGTGTGTGAGCCTCCGTTCTGCAGTGTGTCACGTGACAGTAGAGAGCGGTCTGGGACGACGATAAAGGGCTGCTGATTTCCTGTGGTGGAGAATAGCCTTTTCGGCTTTTAATGAAATAATGTAAAATGAAATAAAAATAAAATTAGTTCATTTTCATAAAAGTTAGTGACTGCTGAGACAAAATTGAGATATATCTTTTTTTTAAAACACACAGGTGAGAATGTAAGTCTAAATATGGAACATCACACAGGGAATAAAGAACAAACAAAAACAACACGAAGAATTCTTCGACTTTCAGTCGCCTCAGGCCCTAATAAAAGTGCTACAAAAAGGTTTCCTTTCTTTGGGACTCTCTAAAAATTCTATCCCTAATATAAAATTAACTTTGACTTTCATCTTCTGTTTGTAAAGCGACTGCACCGTCCCTGGACATAACTGCACATCTGTGACGTTTCTGTTTTACACAGGTAGTTCTCTTACGTTCAGACGCTAGGTTTGTTTTCAAGGTTCGTACCGATTTTTTTAATGATTCAAAAGAAAAATCACCTTGCCTACCTTTATCGTTTTTTATTACAAGGTATTAAAATCCCCTAAAAATATTTTAAAAGATCATGGTTATGATTTATAATTAATGTCAATATTATTGATACAGTAATACACCTGTATTCCATATGGTCTTACTAGGGGTAACTTTCAAATGTTTTCATGAATACAACCTGACATGCATCCCATTCCTCAATCGTGACCTGTCATTTCTGAGCGATTTAAATACAGTATCATCAGTTCGCTGGGATTATTCCGGTGAAGACAGCGAATTATTTGAAAGCCCGATCGGCTCCTTTAACCAGTGCAGGTGGTGAGAAGGCAGCAGGAGGAGCGGAGCATGTGCTAATGGGCCGCTCTCGGCACAGACAATAATAATAACAACAACAAAGTGCAGCGGTGAACGGGCCCCCTTCAACCGTTTCCAAATGTCATTCCTGGCCGCCATGTAATGAGCCTCGGTGCAGAGTTGAATGGTGGGTAATTGCTGAATAGGGGAAATGGTTTGTCACCATGGCTTCCTTTAGTTTCTCAGCTTCCTCTCCCCGTGTGTGTGTGTGTGTGTGTGTACGTGTGTGTGTGTGTGTGTGCATGCGCAGACATCTTGGCTTTGGTGCGTCAGAGTTGTGTCCCCAAACTCCACGACCCTTGATCTGATAGTCTGCATGCTGCAGGGAACTGGACCCCTAGGTGAACCCGGAGAAATCCACTGATGAGATCAGCCCATTAGATGTCTGAGTCTAGCTGTAGGTGGCGGGGCCGGATATCATCTTGGATACAGAGAAAGAGGAAGCATGAGAGCTAATTTGGTGTGCTTATTATATTTGGGTTAAAATGCAATGTAAGTTGCTTTGGATGAAAGCGTCAGTTAAATGTAATGTAATGTATAAGTGTAATAACTTCAACGTGGGGAACAAGACGTTAGCTCAACTTGCATTGGTAAAGGATCAACTCAAGCTACTTTTGGTAGCACGACATTTCTTCATTTTGATGCACCTGTTGTTACCTCCCGGCTCAGAGGTGGCAAGAAAAAGGGAGGCCGCTATCCAAGTTTGTTCAATTTGCTTACTGTAAGTCTGGGTGAGGTGCAGCAGACACTGCTGAGAGTGAGAGAGACACTCCCTGAAGTGCTGTTTTTTATTGCATTCTAGGAGCCTTTTTTGGAGTTGTCAGCAAAGAGGAAGGGATAACTTTTAAAAAGACCTGTCAACACGGTTTGCTTTGGTTAGGGTAAATGTTCCAATAATACCTCCAGATTGGCAAATGACTCCTTTCAACACTACATCATCTGGTGTATAACACTCCACCTCATTTCCCTCTGTTTGATCAAGAGGTGGATGTCAATGACCAACTGGAACCACTGCAGCATCAGAGGAGAACCCTGACCCAGAGCGGGCAACCGGGGGGTTTAACTAAGCTGCACCGACTTCTTCTGATCAGGGGTTGAGAATAAGTCATTTAGGCAGTCACTTTTCGGGTCACGGTATAGAGACCAGAGAACTTAGCCTGGAGAGGAGAGCCAACTAAAAGCAAATGTGCCAGGATTTCATCACGAGTGCGAAATTCACACAGTTCTGCTCTTCATTGGTGAAACCGTTGTAGAACCTCGTGGCTCTGGGTACGCACTGGATTGAGAATGTTTGACATTTAACTGGTTCAACACTTCTGTGTACAACCTTGAAGTGAAGTTAGATCCCTGATCTGATTGAATTATTTTTGCCAAAGATAGACATGAACTGTGTAAGCACCTTTACAACAGACTTGATGGGAAAGGTTATTGAGATGAGAAGCTGCTGGATAGCGGATGCTCAAGCGGTTGTTCTGCAACCGGAATAAGAGATGAAGGAGCGGGTTTGATTGTCTTATTTGGTTTCCCGGTCAATTGGAACATCCCTCTTCAGCCGACCGGCAGCCAGATCATTGCCTACGATGACCTGTACTTCCCTCAGAGGGCAACGAAGGGCGCACTCCCATGACCAAGCCATCACTCAAACCGCAACACAGGAACCAGCGTCTGTTTCAGGAGAAAAATTCAACATGGATTCCAAAATAAATTATTCCAGAGCTCCCGAATCTCTTAATATCTTTACAGGTCATTCTTTTCTCACTTCCTACCAGTGAAACATGTCCAACTGTTCCTGATCCAAAACTGGATCTTCTACCTCTGACTCTGACGAAGGACTTGTGTTTTTCTGCACGGCAGCAATGACACGCCGCCTTTCTTTTCATTTGCGTTTCATAATCGCAGGAGAAGTTGTTTAATTAAGAATCTACAGCACTGATGTGAACATTTCATATGTGGTTACGTGGAATAAGAGGAAGGTCTGCGAAGACGAGCAAGGAAGGAAGAAGAGAAATATTTAACTCCAGAACCGAGCTGCGGTGTTGTAATGAACCCCTTTCCCAGGCGGCGATTTCGTAAAGAGCAATTTCCACGTCATATCTGATCAAATGTGACATTGTTGAAAGAGCACATTACCCCACACTCCCTTCTCCAGTGTCCAGGCTGCTTTACATGCACAGTAACTGTTTCCCCAAAGAAACTCAAACCGATTAGGCACATGCCAAACATATCAATGCAAAGAACGAAAAAAAAAAAAAATGAAAAAGGGTGTTTAGTTTAACACCCATGGGGCATTGCGGTAAAAAAATCCCCAAACTCCCCGATATAAACACAGGGCACAGTCCTCTAAATCTGCAGCTATGTTACAAATATCATGTTGCTCTTACTATCGGACGTAAAATATCCGTCTGATCTCAGCTGCCAGTGCGCTCTGAGGCACTTTGCTGAATCCAGGGCTGCAGGGTTACGTATTTTTGAAGGCAACCTCACATTTACCTTTGCAATTCCATTTTTGTTTGGGCCAATTGAAAGGTATCCGTTTTAATATATAAAGGGAGTACATGTAAAATGTACATTCATCTTACATACTGCGAGCTTTGCACCAGAAATGTTGTGGCGAAGGAGGCGAGGAGCCAGCAGGTTGTCACCTACAGTCACAAGGGTTGGCTAGTGAACAAAAACCTGCCAAATATCTTTGCAAAGTGCGTGTCTTTCTCTTGCGGTTCTGTTTCACCAACCTGCATGGCACGCAAGGTTATCTGAGGTTTCAGAGTAGAGGCATTACACCCAAAACAATACACATTGATATACTTACATAATAGGATTAGGTTAGATCAGACGTGTTCTCTGGAATAAGCTTTAAAAAAAAAAACGGATGGATAGATTCGAAAACTCAAGATGAAAAGTTAAAGTTAAAATGATCAAAGCCCAACAGTATGACGCTCAATTTTTCGGCAACGCTGTTTTAATGATTGAAGCTTAACTAACAATTATATTTATTGCAGCAATACCTTACCTTACATGTCATTTAGCTGACGGACATTTCATCCACAAAATGCATAAGAGAGAGAAAGAGGGAGAGAGTTGTGCACCACATCTGGCCCTGTGTGTTATTGCAGAGGTCAGGGGTCTGCTGGGTTCCTGCAGCTTGTATGGGTTGGTGTGTGTGTGTGTGTGTGTGTGTGTGTCTGGAGTGGAGCTGCAGGTGAACGCCACAGGCCATCATAATCACAGGTCAGGGTCATTAGCTCTTTTATGCGGGTGTGAGTGAGACTCAGAGAAGGAGGGCATTCTGAGGGTGAACAGGTGGTGATTTGGTGTTTTAAAGTCGGGGGGGGGGGGGGAGTAGAAAGTGTTAGTCCAAGAAAAAGAGAAAAGAAAACAGAGGACATGCTCTGCCTAAAAGAAAAGGCTTCAATGCGATGGTGAGGGCTCCCCCAACAATCCCCCTTTCAAACAATAGTAAGTGTATTCCAAATGGTTCCATGTTGTTTGCCCCGTTGTGATGATTCAGAAAAGAATTGAACCTTCATAAATGGGGGCAAATAGCGCAAACCTCCTAAAGATTTCTGATTTTTTTTTTTATACAACTTGTTTCAAATTGTCTGAGTCCGACTGAATGTCGTTCACACACAGGAGTTCAGGATTAGCTTTTGCAGCTAACTGCTAATGGGATCTATTCTGCACTGATACAAAAACAATTTGTTGTTCCTGCTGTAAATGTTGTTATGTTTACAGCAGGATTCTATTTGAATCTAAGCTTCATTGCCTTCGTGCTGCCTCCTACCTCCACTTGTTTCACCTTTCAAAGACAGGAAGCAGAGGAATGCGTTTAGCTCCAATTGGTGATTCGTTGGACAATTATGTTGGATTCAGCAGCAAGTGTTTGAAATCATTTGTTTTTAGTAGATGCTTGAACCGCTCCAAAGCAACTCCCCCGAAAAGATCGTAAACTGCTCACTGCTGATAGAATAAATACATTACTGACAGAATGTGTAGTAAAATATACCAGGATTTTCTCCTAAAGTTAAGTTTTTCACTAACTGAATGAGTTTTGGGTCTAGCATGTTTTTTTTAAATTAAACTGTAAAATGAGGTGACACTTTTTAAATGATGGATAACTCTTAGGCAGAACTCCTTTTTTAATGTTCAGGTTCAAGGGTGAAGTGAGGTACGGCTGCTATTTTTAACGCCAAGTCCAAGATGGCCGATCCTTTTCCCTTCGGGCACAAGGTCGAGTGTCAGGGGTCAAATGTCAGTGGGCTGAAATGACAGTTTATTTTTAGTGCAAACAAGACTGCTATTTAAAGCTACATAAAGAGGCTGGTCAGATAATTATACCACCGGTCGGTCGGCTGCCATTTATCCACCTACCCTGCCGGTCAATTGTAGCCATATGTGGACGGACTAGGGGGTCTGCCCTGCTGACACCATGTGTGGGTGTGTGTGTGTCTGCATTAATGTTGTCAAGCGTAAATGCTGGCATCTTTCTTTTCCTGTGTTGTTAATGTAAATCACTTCATATCTTATTGTGTATCTGGCTCCTCTGGCTAAATTAAACAATTTCTCATATGCAACTGCATAGCACAGTAAATGAGCATCCGTTTGTGTGTGTGTGTGTGTGGTTTCTCTACATAAATGTTAGTGTCCCTCAGTTGCGCTGTTGTTGTTGAGGCTTTTGCTAACCCAGTCTTCAATTTGGCTTTTGGAACTCAATACACGCTGTCCACCCATGTGCAACCGTCCTCCCAATGTGGAAGGGATCAAATCAAACCGGAGCGTTGTTTATGCCGCACCCTCTCAAGCCACCCAGATGCGACAGTTTACAGCATGTGGACGAAAAAGACAAAAGCGGGTCTTGCATGTGTAGAATATGTTACGGTAGAATGTATATACTTTAAAAAAGAGCTAAAAGTAGAGAGTAGTGGACTCAAGTTTGTGTAGACACACATATTATATAGACACCATATTATTTCTATAATATTGAGTAGCATGCAGTAATACATCTGTGGTACAGTGCCATTAATGTCTTAACCATTGGGGAAAATGTACACTTGGTATCTGTATGATCTAAAGGTTATGGGGTCCGAACCTTAGATCGTCAAATCATGTCGATGTACTTACACCCACGCTGTGTCGAACGGGCACGACAGAATATAAATCCCCCCGCAGGCCACTGAAGATCTGAACAGAGGGCTGAACGGTGGAGGCAGTAAGACAGAACGCAACCCTTATAGGAGGGGGGAAATGAACCCTTTCATGTGATATCACACGCCTAATTGATGACAAGGTAAAGTTGCTTTAGCTTCTCAGGGTCAAGCCCTGATACCATGCTGGAAACTGGGAGACAGATTTTGGCATCAACACGCTAACAAAAGCTACCAAGCTTACATGCTGATGGCTGGCAGGTTTTCCATGTCTAGCCTTTAGTGGGCTAGCATTGGTAATCAGGGCAAGGAGTGGCTGATGCTGGTGGAGATTTGCGTGCGAAACGATTAGAGGAAAAGGAAGTGACACAAAAGAAATAGCTAGCGACTGACACATTGTAAATTGGACCAGGCCATAGTACATTTTTTGTCCGTGAGTCAATGTGATCAATTTGTTTCTGTTTATATCAGAGCACACCTTTAGCAGGAGAGCCCAAATCTGGCAAGTAAGGGGAGATGTTGCAAACAGTGTAGTATGTCTTGTGACTTACGTTTCGTGAAGAGTTTTGCCTCGGACTGTAGACTCCACACTTGTTTTGGCCCCTGATCCCTATCAACCAAAGAGACGGCTGGTGCGCAGTACCTCGGCTTCCGCAGCAATTACCTTCCCCCCCGAGACAGTGGGAGAAACTGAGAGCATAGGCAGTGTCTCTGTATGTGTGTGAATGAGCGAGTGAATTAGAGTGTGTTTGTGTGTGTTTAGTGGGGTGTGATGTGTGAATGGGATGTATGTGCGTGCTTACAGAACGCATTTGCACCAGTGTTTGTGCATATCAAAAGAGTTCCTTCTCTCAATCAAAGCCCCAAAGTGTCCGTGTCAGAAAATAATGCTTACCCGAATAACCGAAAATACCCATAATCCTTCTGTGTGCCCACACAAGGCATTTAGTTTCCCCCCTTACCAACCTCCCTGCTATTTGAGGACTGAAGGCGAATGCAACCCTAGGTTGTGAAAGTAATACAGGGACCGGTGTCAGAAATATTTGATTTGTCAAAATTACACTTTTGTTATGTTAGCTTTGCACAATGGGCGGGGCCTGTGGTTGGTGAATTATGCTCATAGTAGAGTAGATCTTCAAATTCAAAGAGTTCCAAACATACCTGCATGCATGCAGATATCATAAAAAGTATCACTTTTTCGGCCATATGATATTAAAGTAACAAAGGAAAATGAAAGATAAAATGTTTTTATTAGATATGTAGGTAGATACAAGAGTCAAGAGGAGCAGTGCTGATTCCGTCCTGGTCATGGAAACATGGATCAGTTCTTTACCCTCGGAGGACTACTGGAGGGGTGCTGGAAGTTTGCCCAACCAGTCCACATGTTCTTTGTGGACTTGGAGAAGACATTTGCCGGGTCCCTTCAAGGTTTTTGTGGAGGTGGCCGGACCTGTTGTACCGGCCCATGTGGCCTCTGTACGACTGCAGCAGGCAATAATTCAGACACGTTGCTGCTACGCGTGATGGGCTCGGCCAGCGTTGCCCTTTCACCAGTCCTGTTGGTGACTTTCATGGACAGGATCTCTAGGTGCAGCCAGGGAGTAGAGAATGATCACCCCTCTGCTGTTCGCATATGATGTGGCCTCCTCGGACAGTGCACTCCAGAATTCACTGGGACGATTTGCAGCCATGTGTGAAGTAGCGGGGATGAGGGTTAGCACCTCTAATGAATCTAAGACCCTGGTCCTCTCCTGGAACCCGGTGGATTGCTGGAGACTGTCCACTGAAATTCATGAGTTCAAGTATATCAGGGTCTTGTTCCCGAGTGAGCGTAAGGTGGATTGAGAGATCGACTTTGTAGTTCAATTGTAGGTCAAATATGGCGCTACAACCGGCAGCAGGTTAGCTTAGCATAAAGGCCGGTAAGGGGTGGTCTGGCTCAAAAGGTAGCCTACTAAGCTCTCTACACAAACCGAAGTGTGAAAACGATTAAGAAATATGTGCCAGACTTTTACTAAGATTTAACATGATGCAGTATTCAGTCCCAAAAAAAATACTTTAATCTTGCCATTTATTTTATTTGAATTTCAGTGCTGTTTAGAAAGCCTACTTTACTGCTGGAAGCTCCGTGGATTTTGTCCGACTTTTACTTTTATAGTGGAGTATTTTTAAATCGTATAGCTACATTTATTAAAGTAAAAGTTCAAGACACGTGTTGTTTTGCGACAGAGATACTATTCAGTGAATAAAATATTCTTCAGTATTGTTTGTACTGTGCACTGGATGACACAGTAATCTCTGGTGTTTTGTGTTAGTGTTTGCATATACATCCCTGCATACTTACTGCATATCGAAGCATGTGACTACACGCCAGATAAAACCAACAAAATGTACAACTTGTCCATGCCTGAATGTGTGTGTATGTGCGTTCATTCACATGCAGAGCTGTGTGTGATAGGGATCTGTCTGTCTGTGTGTGTGTGTGTGCACATGTAAGTGTGTTTTGCTTCAACTAATTGGGGAAAGCTCAGAGTCAAGGCTCAAGGATGAGATAAGACCAAACGCTGCTGTTGGGAAACGACTCTACAACAGAGTTTTTCTTTCACCAAATGTCGCGCTGTTTGTTTGTTCCATGGACCGAGCCTCATCAACACCGAGGTATTTTGCAAAATATTTTTCACAAAAATTTCAAAATTTCATTGCCGTAAAAAAGAAATAAAAACATTTCGTTTTCCAGGACTCTGAAAGACAGACTGACTTTGTGCAGATACGTGGTTTTTAGGTCCGACAATGGCGAGAGGCATCTGGTAACACTTCTGTGTAATTGCTGCTGAGAAACCCTGAAGATCTGAGAAGAGGAAAAAAATTCCAACATGTTTTTCCATCGTCCTTCTCCTGCCCTGTTCGCCTCGTGTTGGAATTTCACCAGAGTTTAGGCAAAAACAAAAGAGACGGGTGTTCTGGGTGTGTGAGAGAGAGAGAGAGAGAGAGAGAGGGATGGAGAGAGGGAGGGAGAGGGAGAGAGAGAGAGATGGAGAGAGGGAGGGAAAGGGAGAGAGAGAGAGATGGAGAGAGGGAGGGAAAGGGATGGCGAGAGGGAGGGAGAGATAGAGAGGCAGATAGAAAAAAGTAACACTTGGATGAAATACAAGGAGGGCATTTTCAACCCAGTCTCCAAAAAAAGCGTGAAATGGCTACGTTGGTCCACCGTGATAAACGTAGTCATGTCACGTTTTCCCCCAAAATAACGTTACTATGTTACGTTTCTTTTGGCCCATTCATTTACATTGCTTTGCAAATAGGTCACGTGACTATCAAGTTTCCCGGTAGCAAAAAGAAAAACATGGCGGACGGTCAGCATAATCTCCGTCAAAAACACAATATTTTAAGAAAGCATCAGCATTTGTATGCATTTCGATGGCATTTCTAGCGAGAAGTATGCGTTATTCTTTCATAATCTTCTATCAGAGACTGTAGAAGACCTTCCGTTTATTCGTTTCTGCGAAGATTTGAGTGTCTCTTTGGGAAAGCGTGGCTACGCAACGCCTTTAACGGCGCATTATTAAAAAAACACTTCCAGTGGGGGCGTTACCGTAAAGAAGCGTTCAGCCTTAAAGCCACTAATCGCCAAACAAAACAAACTCAAAGCACACGAATCACATTATGACTTTTTAAACATAAATTCCCTTACTTTTATGAGTTTTCAATGAAAGAATGCATAATTTCCGGGTGTAGGCAAGCCCGGGACATCCCGAATTATGGGCAATTTTGATTTGTCCAGCTTTTTGACAGCTCCAGTCCCGACTTCCAATCACAGCCTCCTAAGTCAATGACGCGCCTTAAACTCTCGGGTGTTGTGTGATTGCAACTTCCCCCCCCCCCCCCCCCCCCCCCCCGAACATTACGTCTTGTTTACATGGAAAAGGGGGGCGGGGCTTCGCCTTCAGAGCGGAGCGTCATTTCTCGCTCCACACGTCTCCTCTTTTTACTGGCCAGGAAAACGGGCGATCTATCCCACGTGGGTCTGGCTCCATTCCATTGGCTCTGACGAATCCACGGAGAGGCGGGACTTATAATTTGCCCGGCAAACGGAGAGATTTGAACTCCATTGCTTGCCCTGTGCGTGAAGTGGCCGTGAGGCCTCCACTAAAGTCTCTCTCTATTTGTTCTGCTTTACTCAATAAAAGTAAAACCTTTACAGATATACTGTACACACACTAGGCTAACATAACGGAGATTCCAGGCTTCGTCCTTTATGTTTTATGGGGATAAAGCCTCTGTAAGTAGTTTTTTCCCAAGCAAATCTGAGTTTCTTCTGTTTTTTGTGTGTCCCATACAAATATCAAAATATATATACTGATTTTCACATCCAAACACACTCACTTATGTTCCCTTTTATCATGACAACAAGACATTTCAAGATAAACCTTTTGCTTTCATAAATATGACAGTTTTAGTGTGTAAATGCCCAGCAGTGTACAGTCCGGGGGCCCCTATCGGGCCACTTGTTAGATGGGTTTGATGGGTTACTGACTAAAATATATGCCCCCACCCCCTAACTTGATTTAGGTCTGTTGCCTCAGGGCAACTTGTAAATATAATAGGTCAAACAAGCAATGTAAGCATTAAGAAAGTAGTGCATTTTGAGCACATTAACCACAAATGGATTCAAACATAAATTCAAAAATATTAAACAAAGAAATTAAATGACCAACACTGTATGTACAAAATCCACATACAAAACATGTAAACTTAAAGGGCTTGTTTGTGTCAAATTGTATGGCATACACATTCAACTGGCCTACAATAACCTGAAGAATGTCTTAAAATACTGAAGGGGGGGACATGATATCATTAGAAATGTTATGCCAGAGGGAGCACAGAATGTATTGTGGGGTGTTCAACAAGGAGGATTTTCAACCTCTACTATGTCTCCATCCTCATCTTGATCGACAGACTCACTGTCACTATCATCAGACATGCGTTATCCTAGTTTTAGTGTGTAAATGCAATTTCCAGCATGAGGCCTAAAAAACGCCTACAGGAATAAAAGGGTTAAACCAGATACAACTTGCTTGTTTGACTTATTTGACTTATTATATTTACAACTTGCCCTGAGGCAGTTAGGGGGTGGGGGCATACATTTTAGTCAGTAACCCATCCAACCCATCTTGAAACTCAGTCGAAGGAGTCTAACGCCGGAGTCACAGGGTGCAACAAAACTCTGTAGTGAAAAAAGTGAAGGCCGAGGCATGCTGGGTGAAGTGCGATCCCGGCCCTTTCGGGACAGTGTTGTGCCTGAACGCGTTCATTGAACGATAGTTCATGAACTCGTTGATATTTTGGGCGAACGTGAACTGAACGTACTGTATTAATGCCCGATGAACGTTACTGTGAACTCGTTCATTCTGGTTTCTACGGCACGTTCTTTCAGGTTAATGTCGTTCAATGGGGTGCCAGATTTCTATAGAAAACACACCGTAAACGCGCATTGATAAGTGTAGCAGAGGCGGCGTATAATAATTTTAAAGAGTTTTATGAAGTTACTGACAAGGTCGGTGAGGATGGGAGGAATCTGACCTTTCTTTGCAAATATTTGCACCTTAATGATTACTGTCCTGTTTTTCTTTTTATAATACCTTATTTAAAAAAGACCATTCAAGCAGCATGTGTTTGAGAATGTAGTGTAGGGGTGAACTCTGCAACTGCTGCTAGTGTGGAGTGAATGACAGCAACATTAAAGCAACAAAGGGGAAATGCTGTCCCCTCAATGCTAATGTAAACCCTGGTTGGATAAGGATTCAAAATTGGATATGAAGATTAAATCTGATGCATAGCTTCAGTGTTAAAACTGATCAAATAATTGCTGTCTGTGGTTCTGGGCTGTGGCAATAATAAAATAAAAAAAATAGCTCGCAGCAACGTATGGAAAAAAAGAACTAAACTAGTTCATTTTTTGGAACCGTGAACTTATTTCAAATATTTTGAACTATGAACTGAACTAGTTCATTTTTAAAATGTGTGAACTAAACTTTGAACTAGTTAATGTAGAAAGTAAACTTTACCAACACTGGCTATAGGACCCCGGAAGATGATGAACTATGCCTGGGAAGGGCGAAGCCATGCCGGTACGAGCATGATGTTGAACACCCCACAATACATTCTGTGCTCCCTCTGGCATAACATTTCTAATGATATCATGTCCCCCCCTTCAGTATTTTAAGACATTCTTCAGGTTATTGTAGGCCAGTTGAATGTGTATGCCATACAATTTGACACAAACAAGCCCTTTAAGTTTACATGTTTTGTATGTGGATTTTGTACATACAGTGTTGGTCATTTAATTTCTTTGTTTAATATTTTTGAATTTATGTTTGAATCCATTTGTGGTTAATGTGCTCAAAATGCACTACTTTCTTAATGCTTACATTGCTTGTTTGACCTATTATATTTACAAGTTGCCCTGAGGCAACAGACCTAAATCAAGTTAGGGGGTGGGGGCATATATTTTAGTCAGTAACCCATCAAACCCATCTAACAAGTGGCCCGATAGGGGCCCCCGGACTGTACACTGCTGGGCATTTACACACTAAAACTGTCATATTTATGAAAGCAAAAGGTTTATCTTGAAATGTCTTGTTGTCATGATAAAAGGGAACATAAGTGAGTGTGTTTGGATGTGAAAATCAGTATATATATTTTGATATTTGTATGGGACACACAAAAAACAGAAGAAACTCAGATTTGCTTGGGAAAAAACTACTTACAGAGGCTTTATCCCCATAAAACATAAAGGACGAAGCCTGGAATCTCCGTTATGTTAGCCTAGTGTGTGTACAGTATATCTGTAAAGGTTTTACTTTTATTGAGTAAAGCAGAACAAATAGAGAGAGACTTTAGTGGAGGCCTCACGGCCACTTCACGCACAGGGCAAGCAATGGAGTTCAAATCTCTCCGTTTGCCGGGCAAATTATAAGTCCCGCCTCTCCGTGGATTCGTCAGAGCCAATGGAATGGAGCCAGACCCACGTGGGATAGATCGCCCGTTTTCCTGGCCAGTAAAAAGAGGAGACGTGTGGAGCGAGAAATGACGCTCCGCTCTGAAGGCGAAGCCCCGCCCCCCTTTTCCATGTAAACAAGACGTAATGTTCGGGGGGGGGGAAGTTGCAATCACACAACACCCGAGAGTTTAAGGCGCGTCATTGACTTAGGAGGCTGTGATTGGAAGTCGGGACTGGAGCTGTCAAAAAGCTGGACAAATCAAAATTGCCCATAATTCGGGATGTCCCGGGCTTGCCTACACCCGGAAATTATGCATTCTTTCATTGAAAACTCATAAAAGTAAGGGAATTTATGTTTAAAAAGTCATAATGTGATTCGTGTGCTTTGAGTTTGTTTTGTTTGGCGATTAGTGGCTTTAAGGCTGAACGCTTCTTTACGGTAACGCCCCCACTGGAAGTGTTTTTTTAATAATGCGCCGTTAAAGGCGTTGCGTAGCCACGCTTTCCCAAAGAGACACTCAAATCTTCGCAGAAACGAATAAACGGAAGGTCTTCTACAGTCTCTGATAGAAGATTATGAAAGAATAACGCATACTTCTCGCTAGAAATGCCATCGAAATGCATACAAATGCTGATGCTTTCTTAAAATATTGTGTTTTTGACGGAGATTATGCTGACCGTCCGCCATGTTTTTCTTTTTGCTACCGGGAAACTTGATAGTCACGTGACCTATTTGCAAAGCAATGTAAATGAATGGGCCAAAAGAAACGTAACATAGTAACGTTATTTTGGGGGAAAACGTGACATGACTACGTTTATCACGGTGGACCAACGTAGCCATTTCACGCTTTTTTTGGAGACTGGGTTGGCATTTTCAGTGACTGCATGTGTGTGTACGTCTGAAAGGTGTTTTCTAGGGATCCAAAGTTAAGTCGTGGGGCGAGATTAAATGCGCTCTAATTTCTGCTGGAGCAATCACTGCTCTCACCAAAAGATCTAAAAACAAATTATTTTTAATCAATAACTACTCCAAGTCTGTTTCCTTTTTTTGGCTGCAATTTTGGTAATTGTCTGTGGAGTTTCTACACTTTCATTATCAGACATCACCTACCATTCTAAATAAGGTGGTTGGAATTTGTGACCTAAAACAAAAGACTATGATACCTAATAAATTATATTAAAGTGAACCTCTCTGGTTATTTCCTACTGATGTCTCTTTATCACCCATAGAACAGTGGCCCACTGGAGGGAAGTAGTTATCATTATCGCACTTTGAAGGCACCCTTGGCGGTGCGGTAAGTCTGTTGCGTCAGCTTCTTTCCGGGATTTCTTTGTGCTTTCTCGCCTAGCAGGTCTCCGTGGATCGTAGTTCCGTGTGGACCCCGGTTCTGACTCCTGGCTCATGGCTCTGCTGACACCTGCTGCTGCCATCATCATTACTTTAAATATGATTCATATTACTGTCATCAAAAACCAACATCTTTCTGCTCTCCCTCCCCACAGAAGCCTCTGTGGATGGTGGTTCTATCTGATGGTGGTTGTCCCTGCAGTGGTCCTGCCGTACACCTGTTCTGCTACTTGCAATTACTTGTATCATTTCAGTTAGAGGAATTGAGTGTATTGTACATGTTTTTACATTGTTGATTCTGTACACATGACATCCATTGCAGTCTGTCCATCCCGGGAGAGGGATCCTCCTCTGACGTTCTCCCTAAGGTTTCTCCCCTTTTTTCCCCATTGAAGGGCTTTTTCATTTTTTGGGGAGTTTTTCCTGTGCCGATGTGAGGGTTTCGGGACAGAGGATGTTGCATGTGTACAGACTGTAAAGCCCTCTGAGGCTCTGTAATTTTGGGCTGAATTGAATTGAATAAAAGTAAAGAGATTTTACAATTTTGTATTGCCTGAACTGACAACCAAAGGAAAATCAACAGATGTTTATCCAGTACACCCTGCATGACAATGTATGAGATAATAATGAGAGCCCAGTCTTTACAGATCAATAAGGTCTGTCTTTGCTGTGTGATTTTGGCAGATTGAAGAGATTGTCTCTTGTTGTTCTTTGACTCAACACTCTCAAAGGATTCCTTTATTCTAAAAGAATTTGGGTACAAAATAAATGTGTCTCATGATTTTTGTCTCCCACAAAGTGATAAATTAGGGATCCTGCTCCGCCAATTGCAATTTGTTTATTTTATTCTTATCTTCATACAAACTTTGTATAATTGGAATTGGAATTTGTTTTTTTAAGTGGCACATGTTACTGTTACTGGCTTATGCGTACCTGTAATGAAACGCAGGAAGTTTGATCGTGTGTCAGATTAGTCGGCTCACACATCTGTGTCTATACATGTATAGGATTTCCAACACACTGGTATCAGTAGTTGGTACCATTTCCTAATGTCAGGTATCTGAATTGGGAAGGGAAACAAATGAATTGGATGACATTTTATCCACACTTATCGCAAAACAATATCAAGATACCTTAGTTTTGCGTTATATACCAGAAACATTTGATCTAACTGAAAGCTTTAGTGCATTTGTTTGTGTAGGGCGGTGGCTTGGATGGCCCGAAAAGCATTGTGCTCTGATGTTACAGTTGTTGTGATGAAGTGCAAATGCCGATCCCATTCCTTCTGATTGAATAAACCAGTTTTTCACGCTGATTTAATGCATACGGAAAAGTCTTCTATTTACTATGACGATTCTCACGAATCTCCTTAAATTTAAAAACCACTGTACTGCATATCACCTTGTCTGCAGTAAAGAGGCGTAACCCCCCCCCCCCCCCCCCACCCACCCCGTACTGCTATACGTACCACAGCGCCAGCCCTACATCTCACTCGGGTGGGGTGATGCGGGGGTGTGTTTACTCCTGAGCAAAGAAATGTCTGTTTGCCTCATCAGTGTAGTGACATTTTAATCAGAAGATCACATGCTTGGACGGACTAGACCTGGTTTCTGCACAGACAGTGACCTCACACACACACACACACACACACACACGGCAAGCTGTCACCAGAGTGAATACTTTGTACCCACACATAACCACCGTTCGCCAACACATCCAACCACACCAATGAGCCCACCCTGACTGTGCATCCAAATCCACCGTCCCGACTGATGTTAATTTGCCGTTTCAAGTCTCTGTGTGGCACTGGGTTGGCAGGGTGGCACCGCTGGGGCTTTGTGGGTGTCTACCGTGCCGGGGGAGGGGGCACGTGCCCACAAGCTGTCTGCCAGGCACCAAAGAAGCCTCTCATTCTGTTTGGTTGAAAAATGAGCCTTTCACAAACTTCTACTGAGCACTTTGTCATTTACTGTATATGCAAAGTTGTTATAATTTTTTTCAACTCTGTGCCGGCATGTGCGTCAGGTGTGCAGGTGTGCCTGTGTGGATGTTGATAACTGAATTAAAACAGGACGCTGAGAGGTGGACCAACGAGGAGGAAGGTGCGATGTAAAAGAAGCCCCGCTGAGATATGAGCTGCTTCTCTTTTTAACATACATCGAGGCTGTTTTTAATATAATCTACTAATTGTTTACAAATGTTTGACTATGTAAACATCAACTTAATCTTAAAAATGTGTCTATTTATGGCCATCCAAGTTCTTCAAGACATCATTATTATTCATTTAGAAGCTCAAGTCCCAAAAGGTAGTATATATGTAGATTTTAAAATGAACCCGTTTATTTAATTCTGTCCGCAAGATGAAAAATCCCCTTTCAGGACTTTTGGGGCTCTGTGTGATTGATATAGTTGCTCTTTTCAGCGGGTTGTTTAAAGCTCTCCAGAGATCCAAAAGTATCAAAAACACAACATTTTGGAAACTTACAGGAAACTTCTTTTTACTTCATGATGATTTAAGTGAATCAGCTTGACTGAACAGCTGTTGATTGAAATTTATATATTTCTGGTATCTTTTATTTATTTATTTTTTATTCACATGTCATGCAATAACTTTGAAATAATTATTTGACTTTATTTGGCTTAAACACGCACTACGGTTTGTAAAATCCACAATGGAGATGAATGAGGCAAAACCTCCATCCATCATTTTCTGCATTTTTTTTGAACAATCCAGAGTAATGAGGAGATTATAAAACAATGAGAGTGATGATACTGTATCCTGACAAAATACCTTTCAGACCTTTACTTCATGCTCGTTAAAGGACTGGTAATCTTATATTGTTTTCTCAACGTCTGCAAATCCCACGAAGAGACCAGAACCGACACTGTGTTAGTCTTACTCGCAGTAATCTGTGCCCCAACCTTTGTGTGGCACTCAGCCCTCTACTGAGCACTATTATAAATCAATAATGAGAGAGTGAGACAGACACAGGGTTAGTCTTGCAGCTTTGTGAGGGATTTGTTGACAGAAAAGTGTACAATGTCACTAGCAATATAATCTAAATGTAATATTTGAATCCAGTGGGAACCAATTACATTTGTGTGCACGTAGAAATACCTTCACCAATAAAACCAAATCTACATGAAAATACCGCCGGATTTAAGAGACAAAACACGGTTTCTACATGTTAAAAACCCTCATAACAGAATAGCTCACACAGTGCAGTACAGCAATCTTAAACAATAATATAAAGAAGCTGTTTTTTGACTGAAATATGTTTCACTATTCTGTTCAGCAGCAGTTATATCATATCAATATTGTCACAATGTTACCAATAAAATACACCTTAGACATTTGAAGCAGCTTCATCGTGTGCTTGTGTTCCTGCTGCACTACTGAAAGGCTTTAACCAACCTGTTCTGCCCTCTTCCAAACTTGATTAAAAAAATAAAAAAAACATTAGTATTGAAACCATGTCGTGCACCAACAAATCTCAAATGCTCACTGGCCAGCACCGTATAACGCATTTGGAGAAAAAAAGATGAAACTCTCGTACCAAACACTTTAACACCACATGTTGATGGACTTGTAAACACACAAGATGCTGCCTGTGCAATCAGAGATGCTTTAAAGCTTTAAATCAATCTGCCTTCACGCCCTCCGAGGGATGACGGACCACATACAGCCTGTGATTAAATGCCCACCCACACAGACAGGCAGGCAGACAGACAGATGGACAGACAGGCAGGCAGACAGACAGGCAGGCAGACAGACAGACGGACAGATGGACGGGTGGGCAAGAAGTCAGGTGGGCACACAAGTTTTTCAACAATTTCAAAACTTGAATAGAAATAAACTTTCTCCCTGGCAGCTCAGCTAAAATATTAGAACAATATTGCAAATGTAAAAAGCAGATAATTAAATATTTCTGAAAATGAACTAAATTAAATTAAACATGACATATTGTACACTCAGAAAGTAGAGGTACAGCATGTTCATTGCAGCTGTGATCTTTCCATGACAAAGAAAAGCATTTAATACTCACGTTTGACAAGCTGGATCTTGTTAAAAAATGTTCTATTTAGATCTATCGACTCACCGATAGGTACAGTAGGCCATGTGAATTAATGTGTAAAAAAACAGCCTTTACAGCCTCGTGGTGTATACTCCCACCTTTGAAAACGGGTTCACAAAGTTAATTTGCAAATATTTGAAAACACTGTAAATTTGTGATTGTCACCTGTTTAATGTACTATTCCAAAATCTTATAGAAGAATCCCAATGGGATATTTATTTCAAATATATGTCATCCCTGCAACACTCCTTTGCCGATGAAAATCCATCAGACCTGACTCAGGCAGGATCGAGTGAACCTCAAGCTAACGAGCTAACAAGTAATGTTAGCATACGTCCCGCTAACTGACCATTAGATGAGTTCCCATGGCGACCGCAGCTATCTTTATGTGACACATTTAATCGAGGGCTGCTGTTGTCTTTAGGGCAAACAATCGTACTAAAAATATTTATCATAATACTTAATATGTGTAGAAAATCCTAACCGTACACATTAACCTGTTTAGCTAGCAGAAGCAACTTGTAGAACAACACTAGGCTGAATGAACTAGTTAGTTGGGTCTCTATTGGTCTCTGTTTTATTATGTGGGGTTATAAACAACTAGACTAGTTAAAGGGGATATGACACCATTGACAGGCAAGAAAATTAAACGCACCTCAAAAAGAAATTCTCAGAAACCTTTAGAATGATCAAGTACACAATTCAAAGGACTTAATAACAAAGGCCTTATAGTATAAAGTAATTATAATGTTGAAATGTTACAAGTTATACCTTTAAAATATGGTGGTCTTATGGTTGTAAACACGCTGAGAGACTCTTAAGTTTGTCATTTGTCTACTGTTAAAAATCAGAGCAATAAAAAAATGAATTTGCAAAATCATCATTGGTCGGCAGGTTTGGAATAAAACACTTTAAAACGATTTTGAGACTGTTAGTGAGATGAATTACTGTACAATAAATGTCCCATCTCATAATGAAAGATTTATCTAAAGCTCATCTCAGTTCATAAGGACTGAGCAGTTTTTCACTGAGCGTTGATGGTCAATCTGCTGCAACAGGTAGATGATGGCGATTGGAGGAGGATGTAGAAACCAGCTCAGACACACTGTCAGTTCTTGGTGTCCACTGCCCTCTACTGTTTTAATAAGTGAACAAAGTCCGTAGCAGTGAATAGAAAGTACATTTACATGGACGTCTTTTTTTGGCTAAAAATGAATGTAGTTTCAACAAATTATCTTTAATATTGCTGTAAACTGTTTTAAGCTGCTTCTGTGTTTCTTTGGGGTTTGTTGTCATTACATGTGTCAATTTATTCAAAACTGGGTGTAGAGAATGTGCATGGACCCGTACTTTATCCTGGATTAAGAAACAAATAGCATTTCCCTGAAAACTCCACAAATAGTCATATTAAAGTTCTAGTAATAGTCAAAAAGACTCATAGGCCACCTTAAAATGAGGACTATTTTTTCAATTATGTAGTACTATTTTCAGAGTATTTCTTTTCAGAGAGTTCCTTTACAAGGACCTGAAGATGACTTTGAGTCGAAATGTGGTTGGAGGGGGAATGTTCTCCCGTCGCACTCTTTGATCTCAGACCCCCTAATTACTTCCTGAAGATTATACAGTACGTGCACCTCCGCACTGCCCTTACCCAGTGTGTGTGTGTGTGTGTGTGTGTGTGTGTGGGGGGGGGGTTCCGTGCTCTTGCCCGAGGGCAGCCGGGGCAGATGCCTGATGACAGACTGAGATAGGGGGACAAAACATGAAGACAGAAGCCTGATGTCTTCAAACGGAGACACCCGAGCACAGTTCTAAATGCGTTGGGCAGTCATGCTTCAGTGCACAAAGCGTGTAAACTGACCAAAAGACTAGAGAACAATAAACCGATAGAAGTGTTGTCAAAGCCGCTGAGCTCGTCGACAGGAGGCTTTTTGTGGGGCGGTAAAAGGCGTCTCGGGGAAGGCAGAGACACTACTGGAGGTGCAGGGGCGTTCGGCCTAGACCATGAGCACTGCGTTGACATTGCCATTGAATAGAGATGATATTACATCAGTTACTGGGATGGGATCCAGCTGGGAGCCTGCGACAAGAGGCCGACTTCAAGGTTTGCGCGCTGGGAAAGATTTATTTTTTACTCACTATCTTTACAGTGATGTATTTTCAACTGCCAGATGGAGGATGTTCACGTTAGCACCAGAGCACTGAAGAAACTTTAAAGGTCTCCCAGAGCAAACGCAGCGTTTCCTGACACAAACGCCACGCAGTAGGACGTCACCTGCTTGTGCCTTTTGAAACCGTGGTTACGGTCACCATATCGTAAGCGCACCTTGGTTATTACAGCGTACTCAATGTGGGTAACTCTCCTTAGTTTTCTTTATAGCTCATGTCTTCTGAATGCAGGCAGAACCAAGTGAGGTCAACCAGACACTTTTTTTTGGATAATTTTACAAAGTTTAGTTCTAGCCCCAGTGATATAAATGAGCTGTATTCATGTGTTTATAAAATATATGCTGGGAAGTTGTTTCAACTGAAAAGAAAAATATCCACTGAGTTACAGATGTCTCTTTCCCAGAGGGAAGTCCATGGGAAAAAGTATTTTTGGCGGCCCTGATATTATCATGTGACGGTTGCAATTTCATGGTTTGTCTACTTTGCAGAATTTTCTTCAAAGCTTGCTGGATGTGTGGTATTGTTGGTCTTTATGTTCCCCTTTTGTTTCAAATAGGCCATTCATTATCAATGTTCCTCTTTGTGTTCAGGTTGATTTAGTCTTAGTTAGAGAGGCCTGTTCAGCGCTATTCACTTTGTTTTGAGCCTGTGTAGCCGGACTTTTCTTATTGGCCTGGAATTTTATTACATTTAATTTGGTGGATTGCCTAAAACCTAAATAACTTTGACCCCAGATTCTCATCTGCTTGTAGTTATCTCACTAACAAACATGGTATAGGTCTTTTTTTAAGTCATGAACCAACTTAATAAAATTTGTATTAATGTAACCAGACTGTAGCCCAAAATGTTGTATGTCCGTAATTTGTACATGCAGGTTTGTTTTTATTCAAAATAAAAAATTGATGGTGGCGCATGGAGTGGTGTGACGCACTGAGAGCCGTAAGGTTGGCGGTTCGAATCCCGGCTGCCCCATGTGCCGTGTCGATGTGTCCTTGAGCAAGACACCCAACCCCTAATTCCTCCCCAGGCAAAATGTAACGCGTAGGTAATAATGCAATGTAAGTCGCTTTGAATTAAAGCGTCAGCTAAATGACATGTGATGTAAACGAATTAACACGTGGATTTTGTTTCGTAAACCGGGACGCTGTACTACTCCTTACTGTCCTCCAGAGGTCGAGAAAAGTCACAGAGCTTTGACACAAACCTTCACAAAACAGACAACATTTTAACAAACTCGGGGTTGTACAGTTGCAGCAACTGTTATTAAACATTAGTTAATGATTGCGTTATAGAATAAAACACGTCAACATCCAGCATTGTGCCCAATTGCCCACAGCACCCCCCCCCCCCCCGCCCCCTGATATCCCCCCTCTTAGTTCTGACAAATGAGAACCGCCGACTCAGCAGCGTGTTTGAAACTTTCTCCACGCCGACTGCGAGCTGCTAGCACCCGGCTGCTGAACTCATGCGGTCCTCTTCGACTCCTGCCGTCAGCCCGAGGGACCCAGCAACATGGCCAAAGTGACCAGCAGCGCCTCCGGTTGTCGAGCCATGGTAAAGGCGGGGAGGTACCTGTCCGCCCCGTCTCTGACCCGGTGCCCCGGCGGTCAGCAGCGGCGGGACAAGCTCGGTCCGCAGCCGCGAACGATGAGCGCCGACGCCGCCAGTGCGGGAGGAAACGCCGTGGCTTCGGCCCAGCGCGAGCGGCCGGGAAGTCTCGCCGCCTCCGGCAGACAAGCGCCGGCCAAGCGGAATCTCATTTACCGGGACGTGAAGGCGTTCCTTAACGAGGTCGGGGGAAACCCCCGGGAGGCCCGGTACTGGCTGACCCAGTTCCAGAGAGCGACTTCGGCTCAGTCTACTGCTTTTGCCGTTCTGGAGGTACACGTGTATTCAGTCAAAACGATGTAGTCCGAATGCTACGTACTGACATTTGTTGCCATATGGAGGCTAGTTTTTATAATGTGTTAGTTAGTTGTACATGAATTCGTTCATGAATTGGTACCATTTCCCTACCAAATCATAATTTGGGTGTAAAAGGTGTACTTTTGGGTGTAAAAAGGTGGTGATTTTGTGTGTAAATTACAAAACCAAACCGAGTAAGTCTGCTTACCCACATTGGACCACCAGTGATGCTATAAATAAAATACAGTTCATTTATAGAGCAACCTTTTAAAGAGCGGACATCACAATCCTTCAAGGAAAGACATCAACACCAATCTCCAAACAAGTCAACAAATCAGTCTTCAACTGCTATTTAAAAAAGTCCACATTTCAGTTCAAAACCCTGCACGCCAAAAGCCCCCGCTGTGTGTCCCTTTGTCTCCCAGGTGGACAGCTCCGTGTTCACCAGCAGCGAAATGGTCCACAGCCTGGCCTTCGGGCTCTCCTTCCTGCAGCGCATGGACATGAAGCCAGTGGTGGTGATGGGCCGGGCCGCCGTCGAGGAGGTGGGCCCGACGGAGCCGCTGGCCGGGTCCCCGTGCGAGCGCGGGCTGGTGGAGCGGAGCCAGCAGCTGACGGAGGCTCTGCAGCAGCACTCGGCCTCCGTCCTGCCGCTGTTCTCCGCAGAGTCCGTCCTCCTCCTCCACGGAGCCTCGTGCGGGAGCAGGTGAGGGGCCCGGGGTTGGGGGGGGGTCATCAGCAATGAAGTAAGCTCTAGAAAAGCTATTACTTTCTCTGCGGAGAGAGGGGTCAATCATGTGCATGAACCGTCCCAGGTAGGGCGCCGTCTTTATACTGCTCAAGCTCCACTGAGTTCACAATATATACTGTTGGAATTTTCACATGTCGCTTAAACGGTTGCAATGTCCTCGCCATCATGTAGGTCCACATGCCCCGTACCGTTAATCCTAGAATCGGCCCAGTCTCATTCCGAACCGTAGGTTTTACCTCCTCCTCCCCACCCTGACGTCCACCCTGACCCTGTCGCCATCATCCTCCTCCGGCAGCGCTCCGCCCTCGGTCGCCGTGGACACCGGCCTCCTGCAGTGGAGCCTGAACTGCGGGATGATCCCAGTAGTGTGCCCGGTGGGGAGGGACCAGCGGGGCTGCTCGGTGGCTCTGGACCAGACCGAGGTGACGGCCGCTCTCGCCCGGGCCCTGCAGCCCCACAAGGTCATGTTCCTGAACAAGTCCGGAGGTCTCCGCAGCCGAGAGAACAAGGCACGCTCCGACCGTGTGTGTGTGTGTGTGTGTGTGTGTGCATTGGACATGCACCACCTACGCAGAGGCTCCCGTACGACTCCCTCGCTTTGTCTTTGTGCTCCAGGTGCTGGACATAGTGTCGTTGCCCAGCGACCTGCCCGGTCTGTCCACGGCGGCGTGGCTGAGCGCCGCCGAGCGCCGCAGGGTGACGGCCATCGCCATGCTGCTCAATCAGCTGCTGACCGAGTCCTCGGCGGTGATCACCTCGGCGGACACGCTGCTGACCGAGCTGTTCAGCCACAGAGGCGAGGCCCCCCCCCCCCCCCCCCCCCCCCCACTCACTCGCTCCCACGCGTCGGCATGCGTGGAGAGCCGTCTGTTTGAGGTGTAACCCGAGAGGGGCCCTGCAACACGTACATGGGTGTTGCCGAGTGTGTGCGTCGATAATCAATCATTAGCATGAGTTTACGTCTAAATGCCTGTTCTTTTGGTCTGTTTTTCTGTGGCTCAGGGTCGGGGACGCTCTTTAAAAACGGAGATCCCATACACCGGCAAGTACGCATCCACGGGGGAACCGACCCGTAACCAAAGCCGTGGTTCCTTTTGGCCTTTTGGCCTTCACAGTGAATGTGTGTGTGTGCAGGTACAGCTCCCTGGACGGCGTGGATTGCGAGCGTCTGTTGGCCCTCGTCAACGTGTCGTTTGACAAAACGCTGAGCCGCGACTACATCGACTCCCTGAAGGGACGGCTGCACTCCATCTATCTCTCCGAAGGGTACACGCATCAAGGATGCCCACACCGGACTCAGCAACGCAATCTGCCTCCTGTCCTCCATCCTCAACGTTTTGCTCTCATTCCGTCCCTCCAGCTACAGCGCGGCGGCCATCGTCACCATGGAGCCGGTGAACAGCGGCACCCCCTACCTCGATAAGTTTGTGGTGAGCAGCAGCAAGCAGGGTCAGGGCACCAGCCATGTCCTATGGGAATGTATCCGACAGGACCTGGGCAAGCTGTTCTGGAGGTCGAGAGCCACCAACAGGATCAACCCCTGGTGAGACGCACACACATCGTAAAAGCTCTGTATACATGATGCCTTCATTTGTCCAAAGCAACTTACAGTTTGGGGCATTCTACAAAAGTGCGTAGATGAAAACATGTTCAGTGGTTCAACTGAAGTTAAAGTTTAAGAACTGTGACCCCAGAATGAATTAATTACATTTCTCATGTAGCGCCGCATTACAAAAGAAGTCATTTCAAGTTACCTGTCCGATGAAATGAGCCTGTACCTTGTTCTTTTGTTAAATATTATTCATCGTATGTCATTTCGGTCTCTATATAGTCCCATATTTACAATTCTCTAGATGTGCACATCTGCAATGTGAGGTTGTTGCCCCATGGACCAAACAAATAGGTGGAAACACATAACATAACAACGCAGGGTCCAGTCAAACTAAAATTCTGCCAAAATAACACTGATGGCCTCCGACCTTTTATATTGGCCGATGAAATCCAAAGTGGTGTAAACAATAATCTCACTTCACTTCAGTCGTTGGACAAAAAAAATTGATAAATAACTATTTTTAAGACTTCACCAGCTTTTTCCTAATTTAGTTCTAGTCAATGTGATTAAGAACAGGGTGTGTGTGTGTGTGTGTGTCCAGGTACTTCAAACATTGTGATGGCAGCTTCGTTAACGGCATGTGGACCGTCTTCTGGTTCGGTCTCACCGACATCCGAGATTCCTACGAGCTGGTGGAGTACGCCAAGAATCTCCCCGACTCCTTCCGCGCCTCCGGCGGGTCCTGAGCCTCATTGACTCTCCTATGAATCTATCAATAGTGTTTCCTTAACTTTTGCTCTGATTCTTTTTCTAGTTTGGACCGGTCTTTTTTCCCCTTGTTCTTCCTTTTAATTACTTTGGTTTCATACTTCTGGAACGTGGAGCTTTGAATTATCCTCTATTCAGATTACTTGGATTAGCTCTAAAGTTCTAGTTGTTGTTTTTTTTGTGCCAAAAAACGGTTATTCTGCTTCATTTTAAGAACATTTTATTATTATTATTATTTATTTAACAGCTCTGTCCACAGTGGAGGGATCTCAACACTACCTACATATCAAAGACTGTGCGGCATTACAAAGTGTTCCTCTCATTTGGAAACACAATCGGGGTGTTGTTTACAGGGGACTATGTTTTAATGGTGATATGTTTGCATCTCAGACTTTTAATACACATCACTCAAACTTACACATAGAAAGTGGAGCTCTTTTCTCATTTAGTATCACTGACATGTTGGTGGCTCATAAATGAAAGGTTACATGTACAGATAGGATTTTGCGGTCCAAACGTGTGGCTACGTTATTCTAGTAGAATCTGCTAGAATGTTGTCTCACTATACAGTTGTGGTCAAAAGTTTACATACACTTGTAAAGAACATAATGTCATGGCTCTCTTGAGTTTCCCGTTATTTCTACAAGTCTGATTTGTCTCTGATAGAGTGATTGGAACAGATAGTTCTTTGTCACAAAAAACATTCATCAAGTTTGGTTCTTGTATGACTTTATAATGGGTTAACAGAAAAAGCGACAAAATCTGCTGTGTGAAAAATATACATACAGCAACATGAATTAGAAGTTTTGGTGACTTAGAAAGTCAATAACTTAATGTGAGTGATTATGAGTGACTCCAGCTGGTGACTTCTCTAAGGCAGTGATTCTCAACTTAATGGGTTCCGGGCCTTTGCGTGGGAAAATACAATTTTGAATTAAAAAAAAAAATCAGAAAAAAATTCATCCTGTGCTTTTATTTTGAAGGGACTTTTTTTAATGCAGCGGAGTGTCGTCTTTTTTTGCCGGCTCGTCCGTCCATGTTTTCAGCAGCGTGTGCCAGGTTGGGTCAAACCATCCTGATGTGGGAGAGACGTTGGGCTTTTTAGGATAATTAAACATCCTGAATATAAAATATGAAATTCAGCTTGTGAACTTGATTTTGAATAAATTTGAGAAGTTGAGAATGTTCCTTGATATGGGTCGTCATTAAGGGGTGATGGTGGGTCCCAGGAGCCAGACCAGTTGAGAACCACTGCTCTAAGGCCATTTAAATAGGGCTCATTGGATACAAACGCTACAGTGGCAAAGTCAAAGGAGCTCAGCATGGATCTGAAAAGGCAAATAATTGACTTGAACAAGTTCGGAAAGTCACTTGGAGACATTTCAAAGCAGCTGCAGGTCCCAAGAGCAACAGTGCAAATAATTTTTTGTCAGTATGAAGTGCGTGACACTGTATTGACTCTGGGCGCTGAACACTTATGCATCCAACAGATGTGAACTTTTTTGTTGTTGTTCATATTATTAACAAAAGGTATTTTGCACCTTCAAAGCGCTATGCATATGTTGTGTTGATCATATGGAAAAGTCTACTTGAATTACAGTTTAACGATACAAAATGGGGAAAAAAATCCAAGTGTGTTGAATATGTATGCCAGGCACTCTATTTAAATACAAGAACGAAGCTTGTATTCTTTTTTTTTTTTTCTATTTTTTTTTTTTGCAGTATCGATAAAATCCAAACTGTCACTTGCTGCAGCTTTTCCGGGCGCACCGGAGCGCACCTGAGCTGCCGCGGCTCGTTGGCGCATCCTACGGGGAGTTAAGTATCAGAACTGCCGGTGGCGCTCTGTGTTTCCCCAGAGAAGGAGGTCGTTCTCCCCCTGTGCTCCTTTTTGGAGATGGTTTGGATTTTCAACGCAGAACTATGCCTGTGATCATTGAGCGTGAGTTTTTGTGAGCGCCCATGGACTAAGGGAGTTTTTGGAGTTGCCTTCTTTAGTTCCCCCCCCCCCCCCCCCCTGCCAATTAGGAGGGAGTTCTCGTTTTTTTGTTTGTTCCTCGGATTTGATATTGTAAAATAAACTACGCCGTATTTCCGGCTGAACTTAAGCTGGGTCTGGTGTCGTGCACTTGGGGTCAGAGATAAATTGAGCTCCATAACCATTTGCACGTTTATGGGCGTTATAAACTGTGTGAATCCTGAGTAGCCGCAAGCAATAAAGTATTCCTTCCGAATTTCTCCAGAAAGTGGTGATGGAACCAGACCAAGCCTCAGCCCGAGTACACCACTGAGAAACCAACCCCTCAGGTACAAGTTGTAAAAAGAAAATCAGCTCAAAATTAGCTAAAGCCTGTCAGTTGTTATTTTGTCACAAGACGTGGTGTTTTTTATAACTAGATTGCCATCTGAAACAATGCATACGTTTCAATAATTTTATTTCAAGACTTCTTTGTAACTAAAAAAGGGGAGTTAGAAACATTAGTTGGACCGAGTCACATTCATGTGAACTTACAGAGAGAAACCCAAAGTTAAAGTGATCTAAAATTCATGAGATGTAGTAGTTAAATTAAATTTAACTACTTGAAGGTTTAAGGAAGCAATTGATTTTAGGTTTTCAAGTTGAACTACATACTTTTATTATTATTATTTTATTATTACAGTGCATGTTTCGCCCTTTGGTTGAAATGATTTTTAACAAGGTTTCTACCCGGGAAGGACTCCTGTCTGGGTTCATGAGGAGCTTCTGTTGATGAATCAACCCGGATAGATTGTGAAAGTGTTAACAACCACCACAACGTTTGTTTGGACAAATATTTCAGTCCACGAAACCGGAAAAACCGAACTCCAAATGCTGACCGGGTCCGTGTACCTTTTGATCGTCCCTTTTACCGTAAAAACCAGAAAACCAAAACACTCGTTTCTCGTTTTTCGTTTCTAATCCAAAACGGTAAAACGGAAGTGGGCGGCCGTTTTCTCGTTCATCGTTTAGAACCAAAAAACGAGAAAACGGAAGTGAGCAGTCGCTTTCTCGTTCATCGTTTAGAACCAAAAAACGAGACCAACTGACAACCTTTCACTCCGTTTGTCCCTTTTGTGTGTTTTTCCATAAAACGAATATACGAAGCGTAGCCGCTAAACCGGAAGCACGTAGATTTTCACAGTAATAATCAACGCAATGGAACGTGTGTATGCTAGAAATCCGTCTGCGATGCCAGCGGTTACTATGGTAACATGAGGAGAAAAGTTAATTAATGGAGATAAATATATAATCCTGGTCCGACGGGATCTGTGCAACAGTAGTTGACTACACTCGTTGCTCTTGGCTCTGATATTTATGTTCCAAGCATTGTGTCGCTTCAGTGACCGCAGAGAGATCGGTTAGTTCAATGAGACGCAGAGTAAACGGGTTCACATCTCCAACACTATGTGGCAGAATACGTGTATTTAACCCATAGATTTAATTATATTGAACTGTCCATATTATTTATCTTGGTCTCATATGTCGAACTCGCGGCCCGCCGCCGGTGTCCGGCTGCCCGTCCAGTGCGGTCCTCCACCGGAGTGCGTACGGCCTGCCGTCAGCGAATGGTCGGTCGGACCGTTCGTTCGGACCGCCAGCGCCGCCCCCGCCAGCCGTTGTTCGCGCCGATCGTCCGTGCCCCGCGTACGCGCGAAGTGGGCAAACACCCCCGATCTGGGTTATTACAGATGTATTTGATGCTGTTTATTTCATGTGATTGTTAGGGTTCATTTGCACCCTTTGTTGATTCATTTTCATATTGTTCATCATGTTATATTTATATCATGAAAGAGGGAAAATGTGTTGTTTATTAAGCAATAAATAATGACAGTTATGGTCAGGGTTAAACTAGAGAGGTCTGGTTCATTAATTCTGGTTTGTTTATCAAACTTCCATTTGAACGGTTAGGCCCAAGAGGTCAAAGGTCCCAGATGATAAATAATGTTGGTCAATTGCTGTGGTCAAAATGACTTGTATGGTATTCAGACATTTTGACTCTAGAATACTTTACATCTACAATGTTTTACATTTGTTCTCGCTAGATTACTCGTTAGATGTTACCTTTCATGTGACCCTCAGAGTGACCTCTGGGGCTGTGGACAGATGCACACCGTCAGGATAGAATTGGGTTGGGAACCATTGCAGCAGACTACCTGCTCTTAAGCATGTTGGACACACCACCACAACACTGTTACAGAAAATCTATATCCAGTCTAAATCATCTATAACAGTAGTCTGCTGAAGCTTGTTTGGGAGGAGGGTTTTACGTTTTAAAACTGTTAAACTGTGACCGTGAACTGAGAGAATAAACATATCCCTCCATAGATAAGTTTGCAGTTTAGTGACACTGGAATGTAATTTAGTAGAAGAAAAAAATGTTTGGACAGGTTGTCTCTAGAGGCAGAGAGACACCTTTTGAAATGAGTATCCTCTTTAGTTGTACACTTGAGTAAGCTCATAGAGGAGCTTAGGTGATGATAGAGGAGCTTACTCAAATGTACAATTCATTGTGATTTCTGGGTTGATTTGCCACCATTGTTGTACACATCTTGTTTTATTTATTTTATTTAAAAACAAAACATACCTCTAATGAAGAGACTTTTGGTTTCTTTATATTAAACATTTTGAATAATTGACCTACAAACTTATTCTTCACTTCAATCCTGAATTGAATATTTTAAGCCGAAGAGGTGAAAGGATGAGAAGATCTAATGTTGGACTGTGTTCCAAAGAATATTACTTCAGTTTTATTGCCGTCAGATTTGTTACTATTTTGAAAAAACTAAGCCTTAAATTATCACTGATTGTGCCCATGTTAGTTCCACCTCAAAGCCAGATTTTAGGGAAGCTTCTCAATTGCACAGAGACATTTTATTTTCAAGAGAAAAACATTGAATTCCTATTTCAAGGAAGAGTATCCCCAGTTACAGCGAGGCTGAATGCATGTGGACTCACTAACAAGAGTCACACTTTGGCACCAACAAAGCGCTCAGGACAAGGAAGCTGCAGAGATGGGATGTGCTTTACCCAGATGTTTGTGTACTGCTGGACAGTGCTCTCAATACATTGCCACAATTTATTGATTCAATTTCCTGATTGGTGTTACAAGAAGATATTGTCAGCACTTGTTATATTTATGTCTTTCTTCTACTTGTTAGAAGGGAAAATATAGAATGTGTAACAATGCCATGACCACCATGTTTCCCTGATGACATGTGGTCAGTGTCCACCACACACAGCGTTTGGCATTGAGGCCAAAAAGTTCAGTTTTGGTCTCATCTGACCAGCGTACATTCGTCCACATGTTTGCTGTGTCTCTAATGTGGCTTGTGGAAAACACCTAACAGGATTTCTCAATAGCAGCTTTTCTCTTGCCAGATTTATGGACTACAGGGTTACTTTTTGTCCCGTGCACAGATTCTGACCACCTCCGGAGTTACCATGGGACTCTTGGTTGCTGCTTTATCAAGAACATCACAGTGTCCTCAAGATTAATGTGACCTTTGACTTTGGTGATGATAGAGGAGCTTATTCAAATGTACAACTAAAGAGGATACTCATTTCAAAAGTTCTCTCTCTGCCACTGGAGACAACCTGTCCAAACATTCATTTCTTCTTAAAAATGACATTCCAGTGTCACTACACTGCAAACTTATCTACATTTTGAGGGACATGTTTATTTTCTCAGTTCACGATCCCAGTTTAAGAGTTTTAAAATGTAAAACCCTCTTCCCAAATAGGCTTCAGCAGACTAGTGTTATTTGGCGGGAAATAGATTTTTTATAACAGTGTCATGGTGGTGTGTCAAACATGCTTAAGAGCAGGTAGTCCGCTGCAATGGTTCCCCACCCAATTCTAGCCTGACAGTGCTGTCCACAGCTGCACAGGTCACATTAAGTGACATGGTACAAGTGAATTAATCTCTTTATTGTTCTTGTCTAGAGAGAGGAAAATGTAAAATATTCTAGAGTCTGAATGCCACACAAGTCATGTTCCTTAGATCAGTGGTTCTCAACTTGTATGGCTCCGGGACCCACCTTTTCCCCTTAATGACAAGCCGCGACCCAATTCAATCTGTCAAGGGTGGGGTGGGGGGGGGGGGGGGGGGGTGCTAGCGGTGTCGCCGGGGGGGCTTCCGCGTTTGCTAGTGGTGTCGACGGGGGGGAGGGGGGGGGGTCGCGACCCACCAGTTGAGAAACACTGCCTTAGATCACACATTTGACCAACATTATTTCTTATCATCTGGGCCCTTTCACCTCTTGGGCCTAACCGTTCAATTATGGATGGAAGTGTAATAAACAAACCAGAATATATGAACCAGACCTCTCTAGTCTAACTGACCATATCTGTCATTATTTATTGCTTAATAAACAACACATTTTCCCTCTTTCATGATATAAATATAACATGATGAACAAGATGAAAATGAATCAACAATGGTTGTAAAATAACCCTAAAAATCACATAAAATAAACAGCATCAGATACACTTGTAATAACCTAGATCAGGGGTGTCAAACTCATTTTAGGTTCGGGCCAGATACTGCCCAGTTCGACCGAACGCGGGCCACTGACGATCGGAGCGAACAGCTGACGGAGGCGGGGGGGGGGGCGAACTGTACGCCGTACGCACTCACTCTGGTGGCGGACCGCACTGGACGTGCAGCCAGACACCGGCGGCGGAGTTCGACATAAGTGACCTAGATAAATCTATGGTTTAAAGAGCAGCGAGTGTAGTCAACTACTGCTGCTAACACATCCCGTCGGACCCGGATTATTTATTCATATCCGTTAATCAACTTTTCTCCTCATGTTAACCTGGTAACCGCTGTCATTGCAGACAGTTGCGTTGATTTTTACTGTGAAAATCTACGTACTTCCGGTTAAGCGGCTACGCTTCGTATATTCGTTTTATGGAAAAACACACAAAAGGGATAAACGGAGTGAAAAGTTGTCAGTTGGTCTCGTTTTTTGGTTCTAAACGAAAAACGAGAAAACGGCCACCGACTTCCGTTTTACCGTTTTGGATTAGAAACGAAAAACGAGAAATGAGAGTTTTGGTTTTCTGGTTTTTACGGTAAAAGCGACGATCAAAAGGTACACGGACCCTTTTCACTCCGTTTGTCCCTTTTGTGTGTTTTTCCATAAAACGAATATACGAAGCGTAGCCGCTAACCCGGAAGTACGTAGATTTTCACAGTAAAATCCACGCAACGGTCTGCAATGACAGCGGTTACCAGGTTAACATGAGGAGAAAAGTTCATTAACGGATATAAATAAATAATCCGGGTCCGACGGGATGTGTTAGCAGCAGAGGTGTGGACTCGAGTCATGTGACTTGGACTCGAGTCAGACTCGAGTCATGAATTTGATGACTTGAGACTCGACTCGACAAAACGTACAAAGACTTGCAACTCGACTTGGACTTGAATACCGATGACTCGTGACTTGACTTGGACTCGAGCCTTTTGACTCGAGAAGACTTGCTACTTCCCATGAAAACTGGGGGATAACATTTTCACACGGCCGCGCCGCTCTGTTTGTCTGCATCTGTCAAAAAATGTGCGCCACCTGTATGCAGAGAGCGCGCGCTGCCTGCACGACATCCAATCACTGCAGTCCATTTGACCGTATCAACGAGACAGCTCGTGCATGGTTACAAAAATCGGGATTTTTGAACCCGGATTCAGACTCCGATGGAAATCCTCGCCAACATTATGTCAACGTCCGTTTTAAAGTAGTGTAATGAGCTGAGTTAAAGTTATTAGTTAATCAGTTATGCAGATGTTGCATGTGTTCACGTTATGCTCCGTTACCAGCTGTAGTTACGCGAGACAACCCGAGTTTTGGGGGGCCGTGAATGCGGAAGTGTTCGTTCGGCGTGGTGACGGCCAACAGTGACCGAAGTTGAGTTGTTTTATATAAATAAATGCAGCGGAGTTGCAAGCCAGTCATCGCCTCCTTATTTACGCTGCAGCATTGGGGTGAGCGTTACAGTACTATAACACAGTCACAGTCGATCCACCGTTACCCTTCCCTTCGTAGTCTAGGTCTGTGAGGCAGCGCACCATCACCCAGGGTTCCCCGTCCCCACTATAATAAAATGACTCGAAATGACTCGAGACTAAAATGGTACGACTTGTGACTCGACTTGGGACTTGCTTCGTCTTTGACTCGACTTGACTCGGGACTCGAGGGCAATGACTTGAGACTTGCTTGTGACTTGCCTAACAGTGACTTGATCCCACCTCTGGTTAGCAGCAGTAGTTGACTACACTCGCTGCTCTTTAAACCATAGATTTATTTAGGTCACTTATGTCGAACTCCGCCGCAGGTGTCTGGCTGCATGTCCAGTGCGGTCCGCCACCGGAGTGCGTACGGCCGTACAGTCCCCCCCCCCCCCCCCCCCCCCGCTCCGATCGTCAGTGCCCCGCGTTCGGTCGAACTGTATCTGGCCCGAACCTGAAATGAGTTTGACACCATTTGCAACCTTTGTTGATTCATCTTCATCTTGTTATATTTATATCATGAAAGAGGGAACATGTGTTGTTTATTAAGCAATAAATAATGACAGTTATGGTCAGGGTTAGACTAGAGAGGTCTGGTTCATTGATTCTGGTTTGTTTCCATCCTAAATTAAATGGTTAGGCCCAAGAGGTGAAAAGGCCCAGATGATAAGAAATAATTTTGGTCAAATGTGTGATCTAAGGAAAATGACTTGTGTGGTATTCAGACTAGAATTTTTACATTTCTTCTCTCTAGACAAAAACAATAAAGAGATTAATTAATTTCTACCATGTCACTTAATGTGACCTGTGGAGCTGTGGGCAGATACCACCATCAGGCTAAAATTGGGTTGGGAACTATTGCAACAGACTACCTGCTCTTAAGCATGTTGGACACACCACCATGACACGGTTACAGAAAATCTATTTCCCGCCAACAGTAGTCTGCTGAAGCCTGTTTAGTTTAGTTGTACATTTGAGTACGCTCATAAAGGAGCGTAGGTGATGATAGAGGAGCTTACTCAAACGTACAATTCATTGTGATTTTAGGGTTGATTCGCCAACATTGTTGTACACATCTTGTTTTATTTATTTTATTTAAAAACAAAACATACCTCTAATGAAGAGACTTTTGGTTTCTTTATATTAAACATTGAGAATAATTGACCTACAAACTTATTTGTCACACTTTAATTCTGAATTCAATGTTTTAAGCCGAAGAGGTGAAAGGATGATAAGATCTAATGTTGGACTGTGTTCCAAAGAATATTACTTCAGTTTTATTGCCGTCAGATTTGTTACTATTTTGAAAAAACTAGGCCTTAAGTTATCACTGATTGTGCCCATGTTAGTTCCACCTCAAAGCCAGATTTTAGGGAAGCTTCTCAATTGCACAGAGACATTTTATTTCCAAGAGAAAAACATTTAATTCCTATTTCAAGGAAGAGTATCCCCAGTTACAGCGAGGCTGAATGCATGTGGACTCACTAACAAGAGTCACACTTTGGCACCAACAAAGCGCTCAGGACAAGGAAGCTGCAGAGATGGGATGTGCTTTACCCAGATGTTTGTGTACTGCTGGACAGTGCTCTCAATACATTGCCACAATTTATGGATTCAAATTCCTGATTGGTGTTACAAGAAGATATTGTCAGCACTTGTTATATTTGTCTTTCTTCTACTTGTAAAAAGGGAAAATATAGAATGTGTAGAACGATGCCATGACCACCATGTTTCCCTGTTGACATGTTGTGTTTTCTTGCCACTCTTCTATTAAGGCTGGATTTATGGACTACAGGGTTACTTGTTGTCCCGTGGACAGATTCTGTCCACCTCCGGAGTCACCATGGGACTTTTGGTTGCTGCTTTATCAAGAACATCACAGTGTCCTCAAGATTAATGTGACCTTTGACTTTGGTGATGATAGAGGAACTTACTCATTTCAAAAGGTGTGTCTCTGCCACTAGAGACAACCAGTCCAAACATTCTTTTCTTCTACTAAATTACATTCCAGTGTCACTAAACAGCAAACTTATCTATATATCGAGGGATATGTTTATTCCCTCAGTTTACGGTCACAGTTTAACAGTTTTGACACGTAAAACCCTCCTCCCAAACAAGCTTCAGCAGACTACTGTTATAGATGATATAGACTGGATATAGATTTTCTCTAACAGTGTCATGGTGGTGTGTCCAACATGCGTAAGAGCAGTTAGTCTGCTGCAATGGTTCCCAAACCAATTCTATCCTGACTGTGTGCATCTGTCCACAGCCCCAGAGGTCACTCTGAGGGTCACATGAAAGGTGACATTGTAGAATTTAATTTAAATTTATATTGTTCTTATCTAGCGAGAACAAATGTAAAACATTGTAGATGTAAAGTATAGAGTCAAAATGTCTAAATGCCATACAAGTCATTTTGACCAACAATATTTATCATCTGGGACCTTTGACCTCTTCGGCCTAACCGTTTAAATGGAAGTGTGATAAACAAATCAGAATTAATGAACCAGACCTCTCTAGTTTAACCCTGACCATAACTGGCATTATTTATTGCTTAATAAACACATTTTCCCTCTTTCATGATATAAATATAACATGATGAACAAGATGAAAATGAATCAACAAAGGTTGCAAATGAACCCTAATAATCACATGAAATGAACAGCATCAAATACACCTGTAATAACTTAGATCAGGGGTGTTTGCCCACTTTGAGCGAACGCGGGCCACAGACGATCGGCGCGAACAACGGCTGGCGGGGGCGGCGCTGGCGGTCCGACCGACGGTTTGCTGACGGCAGGCCGTACGCACTCCGGTGGAGGACCGCACTGGACGGGCAGCCGGACACCGGCCGAAGACAAAGTCGACAACGATACCCACTTCACATTTCCATTCAAAGACAAAACATACAGCTGGGAAGATCTTCTTCATCACTTCTTTGCTGAAACCAAAGAAGCAGGAGTACCCTGTTTTGAAAAACTCCAGATTGGGTTCATCCTCGATGGTCTGGATGAGTGTCGACTTCCTTCGAACTTCCACAACAACGAGATCCTGACTGACGTTACCGATGCAGCTTCAGTGGACGTGCTATTGACAAACCTCATTGGAGGGAGACTGACTGTTCCCTTCTGCCTTCATCTGGGTGACCACAACACACAAGGCAGCCAGTCTGATCCCTCAAGGGTCATTGGCATGGTGACAGAGGTGAGAGGGTTCACTGATGCGAAGAAGGACGAGTACTTCAGAAGGAGATTCAGGAATAAGGAGCTGGCCAGCAGAATCATCAACAATATCAAGGCTTCACGAAGTCTCCATGTCATGTGCCACATCCCTGTCCTCTGTTGGATCACTGCGGCGGTTCAGGCTGAGTAACTGCAAGTTGTCAGAAGAGAGTTGTGAAGTTCTGTCTTCAGCTCTCAGTTGCCCGTCCTCCAGACTCAAAGAGCTGGACATCACACGCAACTATTTGCGTGATTTGAGTCGTCTCTCTGTGGGACTTGAGAGTCCTCGGTGTGAACTTAAAACTCTCAGGTAAGCTTTTAATTTAGCCAGACCTACATCTGTTAGAAGGCTGTCCTTCAAAGAGTGATATAACACTATCAGACAATGTTGTTTTGGCTTATCCAGACTCCTAGAAGATGAAGTTGATGTTTGTCTTCATCACTTATTCTTTTTCTAGTTTGGTTATGTGCTACCTGACGTGGCGCAGCTGTGATCACGTGGGCTCCTTTCTCAGCTCTAAGTCATCTAGTCTGACAAAGTTAGACCTGAGTATGAACCCCCTGCAGGATTCAGGAGTGCTGGTTTTCAGTGGCGGACTGGAGAATCCCCACTGCAAGCTGGAATTTCTCAGGTCAGCCGGTTTCCGTGGCATTTGTAAGCCATATAGTCTGTTCCGACTACAATGCAAGTAAACCCATCGGCATGATCATGCTACGTCATGAAAAAGTAATGAAGTTTAAAATGTGTGAGAGACGGCTGATGGTGGCAAAAGATCACAGTTATTTTAAGCCCAACCATAAATCTAGACCCAACTTAGTGATTCTGTTGCACATTAATGGCGCAAAGCTACAATAAGGTCAAGCAAGCTCTTTGGTTGACCCAACACGCTACCGGAGTTTTCTGTTTCTTCTGATAGGGCGCGATGGGTGGATAATATGCTTTATACTAATTAAAACCTGCAGCTGGGGAGCTGCAGCTGGGGAGCTGCACCGCGAAGGTCATAAAAAGGTAACGCATGCACGATATGTGAACTCTTCACCCCTCTAGAAACTAGACGAAACCCCCGCCTCCGAAACCCCCCCCCCGAAACCCCTGCCCTAGCACGTTCCACCCTGTTGTTGTGTGTGTATGAAAAATGAAATAAAAGGATGGCAAAAAGGAAAGTTCTTTGTAAGTCAACACCGCAGACGTGGTGTTGCGGGACTTCCTCTTTGCAAAGTGGACCAATGATACGGTTTGTCTGTGGTTTGTTCTCGCCTCTCAGTAAGGTAGCAGAAATACCTTCTTCCAAAGCAGCACTCAGCAACAGTACAAGTGATGTCAGAACCTACTTAAAGGAAGATTCAGTCCTCTTCAAAGCACTTTATGTTGTTTCCCATTTTGACTGGTAGTGCAGTGACTCACTAAAGAAATGAAAAGCTTGGTGAGTATTGGAAAATTGATGTATCGGGGTCTGTAATAGACAAAGAAAGAAATAGCTCAAATTTTCTCAAAGGGGAAAGTTTAATGGGAGGAAAACCATGCCGCAAATATACAATTGACCACTTGCTTTACAAAACACATATTTCCAGGTTGTCTTCTGTATAACATGAATCCAGTCATAGTTGTCTGTATACCCATGGGGACGTTGCAAGCAGGTATTGCCAATGATTAAATCTTCAGATATTTACTGGAATGGCATCACCCCTCAAAGTAAAACTTCACAGTGAACTGATGAACAAGCCTTCCTCCTGAAACACATCTTCTACTATACAACCACAACCGTGCGGATGACTTTAATTTCAGGTGGACCAAAATGTTTGCCCATAGGAAATTGCGGCTGTCAGTATTACTAGTGCAGAGAAGAAATATCACCAACATTTGCACTCAGGACAGGATTCAAATAACGGATCATGGAGGGAAACGCTAAAATCGTTCTATTCTTCAGCTTAAGGGCTTGTAACTTGACCGAAAAGAGCTGTGAAACTTTGGCCTCAGTCCTAACCGTCCCGACCTCCAGCCTGAAGGAGCTGGTCTTAAGTAACAACAATCTGCAGGATTCAGGAGGGAAGCTTCTTTCTGCTGGACTGGAGAGTCCTCAATGTCCCCAATTCAAAGACGCTCACACAAACACTTCCTCTCACATGACCAGATTCTTAACCTGGCCTAATTCAGGTCAGTCGTATCCGTCCCCTAATTCTTTGAGTCCTAAAGTCAAAACAACAAGGAGTTGACTGTTGATCCATGTGTACAGTCTGTCAGGTCACAGAGAAAGGCTGTGCTTCTCTGGCCTCAGCTCTGAGCTCCAACCCGTCCCATCTGAGAGAGCTGGACCTGAGCTACAACCACCCAGGAGATGCAGGTGTGGCGCTCCTCTCTGCTGGACTACACGACCCACAGTGGAGGCTGGAGACTCTAAAGTATGGCTAATAGAGGACAACATTGTAAAAAGAGCATTGTAGAGCCAGTGATGTAACATGGCGTACTTCAACAAAACAATTAAGAACAATAATTTGTATTCCTACTTACTCTTTTTTTATAAAAATGCTTTTTGTTTAGCCTTTTGGGGCCATCCTAGCTTGTACTTTACTCCCTATGTTTATTGTTTCAGAGTGGATCATGGGGGAGCACAGAGGTTAAAACCTGGTCTGCGAAAATTCATGTAGTCACTATGACAAAGACTTTCTCAGAAAAAACAGGTCAAATGCCGGATCACGCATTTGGCCAAGAGTCCCCAGTTTACATTGTGTGTCTAATTACACTGAAACACCCGCAGGCGACATGTCGATCTCCACTGTACTGATCAATAATGCTGGTGTTTGAAACGTTGATTTTAAAACTCAAGGAAATCTAAACTCTTAGTCTGTATGATGGTCTTAGACGTACAGACCAGTGATAACGTAGTTAGACGTATCTGACTAGAATGTCATAACTTCCATATTACACGTTTGGTTTATCCACCAAATACATTTACAACTTAATATTTGGTCACTTACTAACGAGATATATCCGCTCACTAACTGCGCACAGATCTGGAGGTTTGACACCATTTATTAGGGGGATCTTGGTGTTTAATGACCTTCAATAGCATGACAATTGTACACTGGACCAACGTACATCATGGTTTACTACGAGAATACGTTCCTAATAATATATTCTTCTGCTTTGTGTCTCTGTCAGACGCCTGTGAACTCACACTGGACCCAAACACAGTACAGAGATATCTCGTACTGTCGGAGGAGAACAGAAAAGTGACAATGGTGGATAATCAACAGCCTTATCCGTAATATCCAGAGAGATTTGAGCACTACAGACAGCTGCTGTGCACAACTGGGTTGACTGGCCGCTGTTACTGGGAAGTTGAGACTGATGGATTCTTACCAGCTGTAGCTTACAGAGAAATCCACAGGAGAGGATTGTATAGTGAGTGCTGCTTGGAACGTAGTGACAAGGACATGGTGTATGAGCCGTTTTTTTGGTCAAATTGATGGATTCAATTCATTTTATTTTGTATAGCCCAAAATCGCAAATTACAAATATGCCTCAGAGGGCTTTAAAGTCTGTACACATGCAACATCCTCTGTCCCGAAACCCTCACATCGGCACAGGAAAAACTCCCCAAAATATGAAAAAACCCTCTCCCGGGATGGACAGACTGACATGGATGTCATGTGTACAGAATCAACAATGTAAAAGATGTACAATACACTCAATTCCTCTAACTGAAATGATACAAGTAATTGCAAGTAGCAGAACAGGTGTACGGCAGGACCACTGCAGGGACAACCTCCATCAGATGGAACCACCATCCACAGAGGCTTCTGTGGGGAGGGAGAGCAGAAAGATGTTGGTTTATGATGACAGTAATATGAATCATATTTAAAGTAATGATGATGATGGCAGCAGCAGGTGTCAGCAGAGCCATCCCAGGAGTCAGGACCGGGGTCTGCACGAAACTATGATCCACGGAGACCTGCTAGGCGAGAAAGCACAAAAAAACTCCCGGAAAGAAGCTTAATTAGTGATGTACATTAATAAAACATGGATGATTGTGGGAGGAGAGAGTGAGAGTGTCAGAGTGAAAGAGGGGCTCGGTGTGTCCTAAGAAGTCCCCCCGGCAGTCTAAGCCTAGAGCAGCTTAACTAAGGGCTGGTCCAGGCTAACCTGAGCCAGCCCTAACTATAAGCAATATCAAAGAGGAACGTTTTAAGCTTTATCTTCAATGAACTGACCGAGTCGGCCCCCGGACTGAAAGTGGAAGCTGGTTCCACAAAGGAAGAGCTTGATAACTGAAGGCTCTGGCCCCCATCCTACTTTTTAAAACTCTAGGAACCACAAGTAGCCCAGCATCTGTACGTGGATATAACTTTCACAGTCAAAACGAGTACACGGTCACTTCCGGGGCAGCAGTGTATTTGGACTGGCCTGCTGGGACTCTGTTCCTCTGTTCTTCTACTCCATCTCCCATAAAGAAATAAACGTTGTTCCTTTCATGACCAGATTCACAGAACCCCTCTACCCTGAGTTCGTGAGCAAGGCTAGCCAATCAAGTTCTGTGCTCACAATGTCGCTTTGCTCGTTAGTTGAGGAATAATCAGTCGGACAGAATTCAGAAATATAATCTTCTTCAATGATGAAATGATGAAGAATAATTAAACTAGTAAGGGTTAAGAATGTTTGCAATATCATATTTATCATTCTCCTGAAGAACAATGGATGGATTAATATAGGAAGAATGCCTCTCAATCATTATTTGTGACCCACTAGAAGTGTGTGTCTGTATGAGCACTGCGTCTTCTGCCTGGATTTTACTTTGGTTTTTACATGTACTTATTGGTTTTGGGGGGAAGAACGTGACGCACAGAGCGCACACAGCACCCCAGCAACAGGGTGGAGGGGGCGCTTCGGCTTTATTTGACCACAATTCAACCACAGCGTACCAGTCCGTGTGGCGGCTTGTAAGTTCTCAAATAGTAATACACATGAATGAAATAAATATTGCTGGATAACTTTCAGGTTGCTGTTTATTGGTAACGAGATGAACTACATCGATGGCATGCCAGTGGTAAGAGAAGCTTCCCGATGGGGGAGACCACAACAGAACCTCGCAGGGGCAAATGATGAGAACGGTATACAGTGATCCCTCGCCACTTCGCGGTTCACTTATCGCGGATTCGCTATTTCGCGGATTTTCATAATGCTTTTTTTTTTTTTTTTTGGTGCATTGTGCTCTGCATTCTGATTCGCTAAAAACTCACTCCCGCTTCTTGTATCAAAACATGCTACGAATTGTGCTATCATTTTGTCGTCTCGTGCAGTTATGTGTACGTACATAAAACAGCTTGGCAAATTTACATTAAGTTGGCCAAATTATCTTGTAATTTCGAACATCTCCTAAACCCATAATGTCGACGAAACGGCCTGGACCAACAAAAGCACCTGCGGATGGGCCCAAACGGCGGAAGATGCTACCTATCTCAGATAAAGTTAAACTTCTGGACATGCTAAGGGAAGGTAAAAGCTATGCAGCTGTTGCTCGCCATTAGTTTTCTATTTCGCGGATTTCACTTATCGCGGGTCATTTTCGGAACGTAACCCCCGCGATAAACGAGGGATTACTGTATTACCAAAACCTTTAATGTTAAGATTCTGCCACTTGTAGTACATCTAGTACAAAATTCCAGCAATGTAACTTGTCCAGTATGGGCTAGTTAATAGAGGTATAATGTAGTCATTATAAAACACAATTTAACTTGTATGATTTTGGTAAGGTTTTTCAAAGGGATCAAATCACTACATTACAAGACCATTGTAACTTTTGCATTGTAACATTGTAACTGGGCTGAAATACGATTATGTATCTGAGGTTCAGAGGGCAGAGAGGAATTCCCAACATAATGCATCTACTACATGCCCCCAATTTCTAATAAAATGCCCTTGGCAAATTGCCCCCCTTAATAATATATCCATTTCCTACCTTGTGATCAATGTGTGCTGTTTGTACTGTGAGTCAGGTCACATTGCTTTCGTTTAGGGCTGTCAAAAATGGCGCGTTAACGACATTAATTAGTTGTTTGTTGTTAATTACGTCAATTTTTTTTAACACATTTCACGCATGCGCATTGTGACAAATTATTCAGGTCAGGAAAGTACCTCTTCCTCTAGGGAATGCACTTCATCCTATACAACACATTGCTGCCACCTGCAGGCATATGTCGGGCCGTCAGGTTCAGCAAGTCGTTTGCGCCAGTCCACGCTGCGGCTGAGCAGAATTAAAGAGGCCGTCATCGCCATACTTGCCAATTCAAAAGGACCGGGGGGGTGCGGGTGATAGCGGTCAACGTGGGGGGGGGTGCTGGCGATCGACGGTGGGTGATAGCTGTTTTCCTTGCAGCGCCAGTCTCATTTTTCCCGGTTCTAATTGCCGCTCGACTTCAAGGTGTAACTTTTATTATTGTTCGGTCTGAAACGGCGCGCCCAGTGACGGATGGTGTAGCAATATGGTTGTTCGGGTGGAAATCGGGAGATTTTCGGGAGGGGCTTTGAAATTCGGTAGTCTCCCGGAAATATCGGGAGGGTTGACATGTCTGGTCCTCGCGTCCCTGGACCATCAGGAGCACAAACTCGTTTTATCCGACCGCAGCAGAGTGGGATAAACTGCAGAGGCTGGAGACCCTTGTAGAGCCATGCAGGGAAATCAGACTGTGACCCATCAAATAACATTGCTTTAATTATTTTCTGGAATGAATTAAACCAAGTCAAATATCAATAAACTGTATTTATGTAAAAAAAAATAATGATAATAATAATGATAATTATGTGTCTGTGTCCTGTTATTTATCTTTAGTATGCATTTCAGAAAGAAAAAATGGTTAGGATTCAGGTGTAATTGCAAATAGTGATTAATCCTGATTAATCTACTGAATATTCGGATTAATTTGATTAAAAATGTTAATCATTTGACAGCCCTACTTTTGTTGTCTCTGACTTTTGTCTTGTTGTTTTTGATGACCAGAGGCCACGACCTATGAACTCCATTAGAGGACAACAAGTTGGATGAAACTGGGACTCAAGTTCTGCAGCAACATCCCAACACTGGATTCCAAATGGTGGTTGGGCACGATGCACACGTATACAAGGTAATGGACAGTGGTCATTATCAGTTATTTACCTGTGCCAGAGCGAGTTTAAACTAGTGATCAGATTCAGATGAGTGCTAAACCTAGACCAGGGGAGCCCAATAGGTCCATCACGATCTCGAAGGCACTACCAGTCGATCACGTGGCATCAATAAAAATAAACATACATGCACGGTCTATGATAGGAGGAACTAATGCTAATTAGCAATACCTGCTTACCAATCGCCATGACTTGGTTAGTAGCTTGGGAGCCTGAAAAGTGAGGGCAGTCCTGCCCTAGACTAATCTATAGTGACGCTGAAAGAGTGTGGCGAGTGGAACTCTTTGGGTGTGGAGCGCCTTTTTGGCCCGCTCGACACCGACAACGCCACCCGGGGAATTTCACCCCGAGAAATGGGATCGTACTATAATTAATTTAAATGCAGAAAGCACACAGGTTCGATTTATGCGTGAAGCCAGAGACGTAGTTCCGTTATAAAAATAATTTTATTTACTACAATTACTAAAACATCAAATATAAAATACCATTTAAAATACCCGACCTACTAAATATGGAAAATAGGTACTGAGGCCTTACCGGTGGAGGGACAGGGCCAACGGGGTGTGGGGTCTCAGGGAAGGATCACCCCAATCACACGTGCACACACAAACACACACTACAGCAAGCAAAACTCAAATTAAACCAAACGGGGGAAAACACAGCACACGCGAGGGAGACACCACCACCTGGGACACCGACACCACCACCTTCGGCACTCAGCAACTATGGAAGAGAGCATCCAGTTATTGGGAGGGAAAGTAAATCAATAAACCAAAAAATAAACAAAAACTACTTCAAGGCAAATCTAGGCAGCAAAGGTGTCTTAAATGGCTGCCTAGAGCCTACCAACCAGTTATGACAAAAATAGACAATATAATCAACAAAATTAGTCTTTTCATTAGAACGTAGACAAAAGAAATATAAACCAAAATCACTTAAATCATAGTTTAACAAATAAACCCATAAACATAACAAACTCCATATACATAGTAGCAAAACACAGGCGACCCAAAAAGAAGGCAAACTATCATTCGGGTCGCAATCAGACAGCCCTGCCCGACACTTTGAGCGACAAATCCGGGCGCTTCAACTACAAGTTGTAGTTGGAATCAAATAAAACGGAGACAAAACAGCAGCGTGGCAGGGAAGGGAGGGGTTGGTGCAGATACCAGCGCACGGCGAAGCAATTTTACGACCCAGTCAGGGAGTGTCGCACACGTACACCTGCCGCCCTCATACAGCTACACACCGCCTACAATAAAACGGCAGATTACTTAACAACTCATTAAAATACATGAGAGGAGAAAGGTTTGTCCGACCTACCAGCGGCACCGCTCAACCTGATTCCATTAAAGGAAAGCCTGGGTTGGTGACAGGGAGACACTGCAAAGAGACAATACACTCTAATGGTCATCCCAACGCAACCAAGGCCAAAGTAAAAGAGCAATTAAGCACACTACATTACCTGTTGCACAACCGTGAGCGCGCCGCGAACGCGAGAGGACCCAGAGCGGAATGTACCTCCAGCAACAAAGAGTAACGGGTCAAGATGTCAAACCCCCCGCCTATATAGCATGCAGTGACTTCATGATTGGTCCAAAGAGAATGAAGTGATTGAAACCACCTGCGACCAGTCAATCTGCTACAATCGCTAAAGTTAAGAACATTTAAGTGGCAGGCAGTCATCTTCTCCTGTTTAAGAGATTAACAGACACTTGAAATAAACTGTCGTAGGCAGACTAAATCATTTCTTTCCCCATCAGGATAGAAACGCTATGGTTGTTTATAATTGCGTACTTGATCTCTTCTGCATCATCTTTAACAACCTTGAGGGAGAAGGCCTTTCTCAAACCTAACAAATTTCCTTTCTGAGCTCTGCCCTGGGGCTTTGTTCCCCACGTACAAAACCACCTTCATGTTATCCAAGATGGCTGGAGCTGCCACGACTACGCACCGGGGGGACACCAGTCCCACTGCGCCCCGAGATCCCCGATGCACGAGGGAAACCTGTCCCCGCTGTACCCATGGAGCCTCCATGAACACGAGCCACAGAGGGACCGAATACAAGTGTGGACTCTTTTTTATTCTTCAATTATTTTTACAATGACCTTACTTTCCTACATAGGATGATGACATGATCAACCTTATTTATAGACCTTTTTCTCAAAATGACGCTGAACATATTTACAGCAAACGATCGACTCCTTGTTGTCCTCCTCCCTTCAATGATGGACCAAACCCGTTTGAATCCTTCTTCTTGGTGCTGCAAAAATATAAAGAAAATAAAATAAAAATAAAGCAGTGAACGCCACAGGGCTATCTAGTTTCAGTTTACAGTATTCTGTATACATTTTCTTTTTACTCTGATGTATGGAAGTTATTTTATGTTGCTGAATGATAATTCCAATTACAATAAATTACAATTTCGGGTGCAGTGTGTGATGTCAAACCATGGAGGCTATTCTTACCCTAAAATCCTATATCATTTTTTTTTATTTTTATACACAATTGTATTCTGTTAGCTAGACAAAAAAAACAGTACAGTAACCATTGTCAATGAAGGACTGGGCTAAGACTGGTGGACATGAGGGATTTCAATGGTCCTCTGCCATAGTGACAAAACAACTACAACATTTTGAGCTGCAGTGTTTAAACAATGACAAAGGGACTTTTTATTTTGGGGGCACTGACTATTTGTATGAGAAAAGGAATTCGTTTTGACTGATGAGTTGTCGGTTTTGGGAGAGATATGACCTTCTGCAGGTGTGTCACAGTGTTTTGCTAAACCATCTAGGTTATTATAAGAGATAGATGAGCCACAGCAATCGAGAAGGAAGTTTTCATTTTAGGGGCACTGACTATTATTATGAGAAAATGATTTGGTTTTGAAGCTTGAGTTAACTGCTTTGGGTGAGATATGACCTTTTGAAGGTCATCTATGTAGTTGGGCTAAACCATATAGGCTATTTTACGAAATGCATTAAGAGCTTTGAGAATGTAATTTCTGTTTCAAGAATTAAACTAAAGCGATGGAGAAATATATGCCGTTGGAGCTGGAATTACCGCGGCTGCTGGCACCAGACTTTCCCTCCAATGGATCCTCGTTAACCAGTATGGATCAACCAATAGATCCTGTCACGGTTTGGGTCTGCTCTATGTCTTATTTTGTAGTTTTCATGTCTCTTGTGTTCCTGGGTAACTTCACTTCCTGCCTTGTCCTGTGATTGCCTGATTGATTCCACCTGTGTCCAATCACCTGCACCTCCCTTGTGTATTTAAGCCCTGTGTGCCTGTTGTCCTTTGTCGCGTCATTGTCTTTGTCAGTCCTCGTTGGTGCACGTTCCGTTGAGTTTTGAATAAAGAGCACTTTGTCGGAAGACCCTGCGTCTGAGTCCTGCCTGCCTGCCTCCTTCAACCTGCACCAGCACCGACCCTGACAGATCCATATATATGGCGCTCCGGATTATAAGGCGCTCTGTTTTTTGAGAAAAAAAAGGATTTTATGTGCGCCTTATAGTCGTGAAAATACGGTATGAGAAAAAAACCTACAATAGCACCAGCACCAATTTCTTTTTCATGGCAAGGGGGGAATAAGAGGGTCTTGAAAACTTAATGGTCACATGACCACAACGGTTGCCTAGATACAGGGGATGTCTTTCATTCCTAATGTCTCACATTACCCCGCTCTCCTACGCTTCAGGCACCAACTCGTATGCTGTAATGAGTCATTCTTTCAGCTGCTCATAGGTAAAGCCTACGGGCAAAGCGATGTAAACTGAGAGTGCCCGTGCTGCCATTGACTGACCCAGTACCGCTTGTTTAGCAACCACACACCCCCCATCTCAACCACCGCGGGCAGCTCTCAACATGTTTGTGTGATCCGGCCCATACACGGCCTCCACTCACTATTATTACGCAATTATTAATCAAGTGTAACTAACAAAACCACAATTTCTTTGTAGCAATTAGCAACCGTAACAAACTAAATTTGGACGGACAAGCCCCCACTTGTCACCATCCACACAGAGCCCAGGTGTTGCCAGTGCTGCTCATTATCTCAGGTGTTCTTCCTCCCCCGACGACTCTTTGCCACGCCCACATGCGAGTACACCAGCCAATCGTCACACAGCTCTTTGGCAACAGCCCAGCATTTCCTATCATGGCCTGGCTCATCCAATCGTGGCGAGTATCAATGGCGCTGATGATCTCTGATGACATCAAATAAAACCTTGTCAACAGGTCGGGGGAACAAAACAACAAGCGTGGCTGGACTTTTGTCGAGCAGAGTTGGAGGGGGGTAAGCAGCCTTGTAGCTGTAGGCATAATAGTATAATTTTGTCCATTATCTCTGTATTGTGATCTAATGTGTTGTTATGAATATAGATGCAAAGGAGGTTGAAGATGTTTGTTATTGCAATTGGTTGTCCATGACGTTGATTGCGGTGATAATGAGTGTATAGTGTCCTTGTGCTAAATCAAAAGTATATTAGGCTTATTTGTGGTTAAGTATTTATTACAGACTAAAATTGAGAACAAACAAAAAGAAAACACCACTTCCCAAAGACGAGCTCTAAGGACTCACAGGGGTTTGACACCTCAGCTCAACTTAGACAGACAGAGATTCATGAAAGGTAGTAAGACCAAGATTCTGTGAGGTTTGTGTTGCATCAGAAGGACACGCCTGACCGAGAAACTTCAGCAGGGAAACAAGTTTTGACCCGCCTCCTTTCCCTCAGTACAAGAACAATCCTTGTTTGACAGACCGGTATGAAGAAAACCAATTGCTGCGCCCTTTTAAATCCAGTTCGGTCCTTAAAGTAGATCAGTAACTCAACGAGAGACTGACTCCCCCTCATTGTATATTGAAACGGGTACGTTTTAAATCCCTCCCCTAACTACCTGACCCAAATTAAAAGGCTGTTCAACACTTCCTCAATTGGCTAACCAGTTCTTTGTGGTAACTCTTGTGTTTGAATGTCACTCGTCACTGTGGGGTTAGCCGAGATGAGTCAACCTGTGTGAAAGGAAATGGTGAGCTCTATTTCTTCTTCTTTTTGGTGCTTAAAAGAAAACTTAAATTTGTTGCTAAGTTGCTTTGTGAAATGTGAAGATAACTTGTTTCACTTTTGTCTACACATACTATGCGCTTTATTTTTAGATGATGATTTTTAGATTAATCTTAGATGCATTGAAGATCGAAATCGTTATCGTTGAGTGGATATCTGAACATGTGTTTTATAAATCAAACATGCAATGCATGATTGAACCATTAATAAAAGAAGATTTCCTTATAAAATGTATTTACCAATTCTAAAGTAAATGTAGATTTGACGTATTTTCCCTTTTTATTCCTTAGTTTACAAATGTCATATTTGTAGAAAGCATGTGTGTTGGGACAGTCCTTATCTATGATGAGAATGAATCCTCTCTTTTTTGGATAAATGTTAACACACTGACCCTCGTCTCAGATTGAAAGCTTGAAAGTTTTCAAGCTGGCTTCAATTAAAACATGGACTTGAACTATACACAGACTTCTACTAATAGATAGCGGTTTCCAAATGTTGATCTTTAAACTTCAATGGATTTCCACATTTGATACATCGATCAATGAACCCTCCATTTGAGAATTATATATTTCAGATTCATTGTCCTTTATTTACACTAGCCACTTCCTGAACTTTCAACAATGATTTATTAAAACTAGCCACTTCCTGAACTTTAAACAATGCTTCAATAACACTCCATTAATAAAATTTAAACGTGCAAAGTTTGTTGGCTTTGACTCCATCCAGCCGTCTGATAGACCAGGGGCCAGGATGCCGAGATCGGATGAGGCACATACCCCCCCCCCCCCCCTCCCCCCCCTGGGAGTCAAGACACTGGTGGTGGTGGTGGTGGAGAATAGGTTGCTGATTGGAGGTGTCAGTGGGATGGTGGCGGGTTGCTAAGCGTCATACATTGTGTGTTCAATGTCAATGTGTTTCATAGGAGAACTCAGGTCCAGTTTTGACGTAGACCAAATTTAGGAAAGTTTTGATGAACACTGAGGACCAGTTGCTCAAGGAATTACAAGATCAAAACAAAAAAGTGTGGGTCTCTCTCTTCAGATGCCGTCAGTAATTACCAAAGTACTGCTTCGGATGGTGGCTGTAGTGGTTGTGATAATCCTGGTCACATTCCATGGTATGAAATTCCTTTACGGTCCCAGAAAGCAGACCGGATTGGCTCCCACTCGTCAGCTGAGGTAAAGCCTACGTGTCCATGTCAGTCTGTAAGCTCCCCTCTTTGCATCAACTTTTAACAATTGCGTGATCTCTCATTGTTTAAAGGGCAGGATCCTTGCATAGTAAAAAACTAATACAGGCCGGTTTCCATATGTCAAAAATAGCTACCAACCAGCAAATTAGTAAATAACATTCTTAAATGTGTGAGCCTTCCGTGCTGAACATGGTTTCTCTGCTGTTTGGTGATGAGGAATCATCGTTTTTAAGAAGCATACATCAGGTTTGCAAGACTTGCTGTGCTATCTGTCCAGCAGGCTGGTTCCACGTCTCTCTCTGTGCATGTATGCTCCAGTGGTGTGATGTATGTGCTTCCACTGTAGATGTGTGTCTTCTGCGTGACACATGCTGCACGAAGCCATACGAAATATCTTCAACAAAGCAGTCAGCACAGCAACGCTTCATTATTACAAGATAATCCATGGATTAGTGTCCATGCTTTATACACATGCGCAATTGTTGCAGATTGTTTCTCAAGTCAAAATTCAGGTTTCAATTCCCTGTAACAAAGATGTTTCCCTTTTACATGAATAGTAGAGTTTACTGAGTTTACAGCCTTGGGCTTCAGCCAACTCCAACGGCCAAGTCAAATATTTTTCGTTCTAGTCTTATGGCTATTGCCACAAAAAAAACGGTTTTAAAATAGGGTTAAAAAAAACGCTTCTCTCTTCTCACTTTTTAGAATTTCACATCGAAGGCTCCCAGGTCAGCCGTCCCCACCTGGTCCATGCACCTGTCCCACTGGCTCAGTGCTTTTACAAGAACGCCTACCAAAGGACCAGTATGAAGAGCTGGTGAAACGCCGTGATAAGGAGCTCCAACAACACAAAGCCAGGTGAGTGGGGATGTATGGATGGATGCATGCTTCCCTGAAGCGTACGTCCCTGAAAGTGGACATACTGACACATAGTTGGCTCAGGAAATACGGAGAAGGGATTGCGTATGAAAAGTAACTTGAAAGATAACCAATAGATTTAAGAACTTGGAGCCTCGTTTAAATTACATTGATATGTGGTGCGTTGTTTTATGAAGGGCTTGAATATTTGTGAGCTTATCCTTAAAGTGAAGATACATATTTTTTCAAATCTCTGACCATACACAGAAACTGAGAGCTGGGTACTCAGCCATCAGTTCTTACCGGGGGGTAGAGAAAACGAATGTTCATGTGTCTGACCAGTTTGTCCTGTTTGTGTTTTTTACTTTTGTTTGTACTACATTGTGTAGTCCCACCGGTCAAACTAGTTTCCGTAAACTAACCCCATCCACTCCTACTTTTCTTCCCCACAGAACTGCATCTGTATTATCCAGCCTGCTGTTTGCTTTACCTAACTCTCCACTGCAGTATCCTATCCAGGGATTTAAAGTACCGCCTTTGACCAGAACTCTAATACCAGGTATGCTACAATCAATATAGTTGAGAGGATCTTTTATAGCAAGTTGGAAGAAGTCTAAGACTCCAAAGACACAGACCTCGGTTTCTGATATTAATATATGGTAACTGTGAAAAGTATTGAGCAATAAACAACACTGTAAAACTAGATTCCTTAGTTTGATAAGATAGCAGTATCTCTTGTGAAAGGCTGGGATGCCAGAGATGAAGCTGTGTCCTTCCAGAAAACTATAAAAGCATGAGGTCATTTTGATTTCAGGTTTGGCACTATACCCCGAACAAAGAAGCATCTACAAGGTTAGTGTGTTGCACCGATACAAGGGGGGGGGGGAGTAGACGGCTCATTACAGAGCTATTTGAGGACTCTGATTGGCTAAATTCTATGTCACACATTTATATCTCCGATCAGCAAATGGGCAAAACTGATATATTTCATACTCTCAAAACACACATAATGAAAATTTATATAATTATTGTAATGTATTTATTTGTTGTGGCTTAAGGAGGCTTAACGCCCTTAAGCCATTGGGACGGCTCGCTGGCCAGTACATTAGTGGTGTTGGAAAAAGTCATGTTTGGTCCTAGTCAATATTACAGATAACAGAAGATACGTTATGTTCCAGGTAAACAGACAGTCGGGATGATTGTGTGTCAAGGTGAATCCAGGGTGGATTTCCAGCACTGGGCGTTGCCTAGAACACCCCGGCCTTGTTTTAATATGTTCATCTAATAGCTACACATTCAGGTGCCAGAGAAACAGTAGCCTTCATGCACGACTTGTTCGCGTGGTAACGTTGCTCTTACTTGCAAGTGCTTTATAAATGTCCTTGAATGATTTCACACCAGTGCTGACAGCGGCTCGGTTGATGCTAGAGTTATTCAACAACTCTTCTTGTAATTAGGGACCCAATAAAGCCTCCAGAACCAAATATTTTGATAAAACATCTGAACAATCTACAACAAAGTATATACTCCAACAGTGTTGTGCCTGAACGCGTTCATTGAGCGATAGTTCATGAACTCGTTCATAACCTGAACTGAACGTACTGTATTAATGCCCGATGAACGTCACTGTGAACTCGTTCATTCTGGTGTCTGTGAACGGCACTTTCTTTCAGGTTAACATCGTTCAATGGGTTGCCAGATTTCTATAGAAAACACACCGTAAACGCGCCTTAATAAGTAGCGGAAAAAACACCCGATCTGGCAACACCAGCCACCAGCGTCGCACCGCCGCATGCGTCATCAAAAAAATGTGTAATAATTTCAATGAGTTTTATGAAGTTACTGACAAGGACGGTGAGGATGGGAGAAATCTGACCTTTCTTTGCAAACATTTGCACCTTAATGATAACTGTTGTGTTTTTATTCCTTATTTAAAAGAGACCATTGAAGCAGCATGTGTTTGAGAATGTACTGTAGGGGTGAACGCTGCAGCTGCTGCTAGTGTGGAGTGAATGGACAGCAACATTAAAGCAACAATCCCCTCAATGCTAATGTAAACCCTGGTTGGATAAGGATTCAAAATCGGATATGAAGATGAAATCTGATGCATAGCTTCAGTGTTAAAACTGATCAAATAATTGCTGTCTGTGGTTCTGGGCTTTGGCAATAATTTTGAAAAATAATAGCTTGCAGCAACATATGGAAAAAAAGAACAGAACTAGTTGGAACTGTGAACTTAGTTCCAATATTTTGAAGTTTGAACTATGAATGGAACTAGTTCATTTTAAAATTTGTGAACTGAACTTTGAACTAGTTCATGTAGAAAGTGAACTTTCCCAACCCTGTACTCCAAATGATCAAATTTCAGCTCCTCAAACTGGATACCAGCAGAAATCTGCGTTTGTGGTGCTGTCTTATGATCTAGATCATCTTGCTTGTCCAGACATGCTGCCCAACCATAGTCATTCAAGGACAACGTCTTTGAAATGTGAGATTTTTTTTGTTGTTGGTGTGTTTCATCAACTTCAATCCGATCTTTACAAATTTGATCACAGAAATGAACTCATAGCACAAGTCACATTTATTTAAAAACATGGATGACATAAAGAATAAAATGCATTACAAAACTGCTGAATTATATTTTGCAGATACAGATAAAAATGATTGAGCGTTTGCTCTTTTGTATCTGTGTACGTTCAATTGTATGTGTTTTATTCTCGCGTGTCTACCTCCAGGTGTCCTTGAATGTGTCTAAAGGGGTCCTGACCACCGAGTTCGAAGGTGACAGAGTGAAGGTGCAAGGTGAGATCAGAATGTCACAATGAGCTGCATATAATGGGACACACGTCCCCTAGCTTTTAGTTGTATTACACATATTGCAGTCATCTACCAGCATGTAAAAATAAGGAACTAAATCATCAATGGTAAGTACAGTACCTGTCAAATGTTTGGACACTGTGTAGATCAACGTGACCTTTGAACAAAGGTCCCGGTTATTGTACTCAACTGAACTCTGTAAAGATATATTTTATGACCCTTAGGGGTTTTAGGACTTAGCAAATTACACATCATAATTTTGCAACCTCGCACCAGCAAGAAGAAACAACTCTACTGCTCCTTGAGCTCTGCCGATGACATCCCCTTAAATTTGAATATATGCAGACATTGTATGTCATTCCGGCATCCTATTATCCCACATTAACATATGATGCCATTGATTTGCATTTTGAATGAAATATCCAAAGTCACTACCAACGAAAGATCACTAAGAATCACTAAGTCGTGTGCGCAAATTATATTGTGACACTTTCAACCACTAAAATTACATTAATTTTCCATTATTTTCTAAAAGAAATCACAACAAGGTTGTTTCATATTCTTCATAGCTTACGTTTATTTCATCTCAAGACATTTGTAAGCAACATCACAAAGAGGTTGTCGGAAGAGCTGTTGTTTGACTATTGTGACATTCTTTGAATTGTCAGGTTATGGCGAGAGCCGACTCGTCTTGGAGTCCCTCAGCCTGGTGATGCTCAACGACCTGCTGACTAAAGTGTCCTACACCAGCACCGATTACCACATACACACCGGAGACCTCGGTAATTCTCATGGAAATTCAAACGCCGCCTATTGTACAAAATCATGAAAGGAAATACACAAAAAATGAGCTGCACATGTGCTAATACGGCAAATGTTCTCAAAAAGAACAATAGCAGTTTCCGATGCTTTGTACAGCTAGTGAGGAAAAGGTTTGTGCACTTCTTTTTGTTCCTAATATCACTGTTTTGGGCCTAATTTTCTAAATTTTCTGTATCTAGCATTCTTCCAGTTTGAGGACCATGAAGCCGTGTTTCCGATTACCATCAAACAGACCAGCCTCCCAGTCCTGTACGACATGGGAACAGGTGGGTGGGCACCTTCCTACAGCGATCGATGGGTAGAAATGTACACCCTTTTGTTTGCATATAGTACTATTGGTAGAAATAGGACACTTCCATTGAACACAGTAATATTAGTTGTTTTCAAAACACACGTTTTGATGAGATCAAGAGGGAAGATACGCTAAAATGTTGAAGCAGACTTCCGTGCCATTCAGGAGTGCTTGAGCCGATGACTCAGGCTGCCATACCGATCAATTATGTGGTACATTTGGGTGAATGAGTGACCTGGCAACGCTGAGACAATAGGGAGGGACATTCGTCATGCGTGCCTGCTACATAACTTGAAAGATGAGTAGAAAACGCTTCCCAATGACTGCTTAATGAAAAGAGTCGGACTAAGTCCACACACTGTTACCATGGGTTTGTCTGATCATTTATTGATATTCATTAAATTAACTTTTCTTCTAATGCAACCTTGGTACATGCTTGAGGCACAGACACATTTCTAGCATACACACTTTCTATTGCGTCGACGTAAACCGTGAAAATGTACATACTTTCGGTTAAGCTGTTGCGCTTTGTATTTCATATTATAGTCGAAAGACAAAAAGGGATTCGGGCAAATCAAAATTGGTGATTTTATGGGTTTGGTGGGCAAAATATCAACCAAAAGGTTCATGTTCAACTGCTGATTCTGTTTCACCATGTTCTCTTTCCTGAACTTCTCTGCCTGACAGACATCAGCTCTCAGGTCACCATCACCACCAAGACATTCCTGCGCTACACAGAACTCAAGAAGTTGTTGAGCAGCATCCGAAGTTTCTATAGCAACATAAAAGTCATCATTGCCGATGACAGCTTTGAGCCAGAGAACGTTACTGGGGAAAACATTCAACAGTACATCATGCCCCCAGCACAAGTAAATGCACGCACCCACAAAACACATATATCATTTATAATAGGTGGGTCCTAATTTACATTTCCCTTTCAGGACATGAAGGGCGTTTATTGTGTGTAATCAGTATAGTTGCATTGACCTTTGACACATTTAAAACAAAAACCATATTTTGTATGAACAACAGATGCATGGTGGGTCTTTCTAAAATAGTTGCAGCGATCTTTCAGCAGTAATTAGCATCTTTATGCTGCTTTCCTACCAACTAGCGCAACTAATTGTAGTTATTTTGTCCCATTTCTTTCGCTTCATTTGCGCCTGAAAGGCTGTTTTTTTTCACCTTAGAGACAGTTATCGTTTCCGCTCTCCACTATGGAAAAAAAATAACCACTATTTCTGCTCTTTGTTGTGTGAATTACACAAACGTTGGGACCGCAAACGGTGTTGTGTTTGGGTTCATGGCGTCATCCGTCGCCGCAGAGAGCTTGAATTTCACAGACTACGTACGCGTCGAGTTCGCGCCATAGTCGCGAAAGTTGAAATATTGGAAAGTTGAAATATTCCATCTTTGGCGACAAAACGCCGTGACCCGCGTTGCCGGCCAATGGAGTCGAACGTACGCAGATGGCGGCCCTCTTGGTCGCGGCAGCTCGCTCACTCATAACATTCTGTTGGTCGTGATACGTTTAGTTTGTCATGGGATGTAGTTATGACACACGTACAAACTATGAATAATTTTTATGTTCTAAAAAATAGAAAATTATCCTAAAATGGGTACAAGATTTAACTCTACAAATATACATCAAGAAATGCTGCATGTTGAAATCCCCACCCTGCACAGAGATGTATTTAATGGCACTGAATACTTATTAATAATTATAATTATATTATACAAAAATGACATTAAACAGAACATTTTTCATGAATACAGTAGTGTCATATCTGACATTTATAACAAACCAAACCCTTTAAAAATCGTTATCATTTAAAGTACCAATGTACCACTATCAACACAATGTTATGGGTGAGCGAGCCGCCATGTGAGCTGTTCTATGCATAGATAGATATAGATATAATATGGGTATCCCGAGCCGGATGATACATCCTGGTATGACTGTGCTGGCGCCGCGTTCGGTGTGAACGTGTCAGCAGCCCGCGTGTCTCCGGTAAGCGGCTGTATCATAAAGTGTATTCAGGCTTTGGCAGCAGGACAGCTGTGATGACAGCAGAGCAGCTCAAACGCTGATTGGCTTCCGCGAAAGCGTCGGGAGATTTCTGGGGTTGGTCACACCTTTTATCCGGGTTATAAAAAAGATTCTGTTTGATCTCACCCTTTGTTCTCTAACTTTGGCCTGGTCCTATAACTGATATAATTAGACTGAATTACAAAGCCGGATGTATGACTTCACAGCAGACAGGGCGGGCCTGGAAGACGATGCAAAGATCACAAAACTGGCATCACGCGACACGTTGGACTGGGTTTTTGTTAATACATGTTTCTGCCGTTAGGGATGGTTTGCTGGGAGGAATCTGGCTGTCTCCCAGGTAACCACAAAGTACCTCCTGTGGGTGGATGATGACTTTCTTTTTACGGAAGAGACGAAGATAGAGAAGCTGGTGGAGGTGATGGAGGCCTTTCCCGAACTGGATGTGGTGAGAATAACATGGCCCATGTCTGATGGGTCAGATAACCACCAGACTTTTTGTTACCAAAAAATGTGTTTTCTATATGTCACATTAAGGTCAAGAGTTGAGTATCTAAAATAAAAAATGTGGATAATTTTTGTTTTTAATGGAATAACATGCCCTAACATCACTGTTTCGACACAGAATATTATTGCCATATTATCACTATATGTTTAATAGAATAATTTATAATAAAATTACTTGCTTTTTTAGTCCATTAGATGGTGCCGTGTTATTTTCTAGGTCAGCAGAGGTTCCGGATCTGTGTCAATGCAATAAAACTGATTTAACTGAGATGAGCTGACTAAAAACGTTATCTTATTTGATAAAACTCGTTTTCCTTTTGAGTACATTAATGCGGGTGAAAAAGGTCATGAATATTTATATTTAGCGATAAATATATTTTATGGCAATACTCAACATATACTACTGTATATGATTTAAGTATTGTGATAATATTTCATCATGGCTGATCATCCCCCTCTACACCTGCTTTTTGTTTTACTATACTATACTAGTTTCCCATCTCTTTGTTCTCATCAGCTGGGTGGAACAGTACAACGGAACCAGTTCTATTTCTCTCTCATATATGAGGAAGGAGAGGAAATGGATGGCGGCTGCCTTCACAGAAAGTCGCAAGGAAAATTTAACCCACTTCCAGGTTACCCAGGATGCTTTCTGGCCAATGGTGTGGTCAACTTCTTCCTGGCGAGAACACAGTCCATACGGAGTGTTGGATTTGACCCCATGCTCCAAAGGGTGGCGCACTCTGGTGGGTCTAAAGTTTGGATTCCAAGTGACGGTCAGTCTACACTCTTTTCTAAAAGTGTAAATGTTTGTCTCTGACTCCAGAGTTCTTTATGGACGGCCTGGGCTCTCTACTGGTTGCCACGTGCAACCATGTGTCAGTTGGCCATCAGCCCAAATCAACCAAAGGAGAAGACCACGCTCGCTACGCCAAATTCAGACAACCTGAAAAGACAGACAGCGAGTTCAAACTGCAGCTTCACTTCTTTAAAAACCACTTGAAGTGTGTAAAGTATGGATAGATGACTAATTGACAACGGTGTCAATTAGTGTCAATACGTCACTTGTCTTTTTGAAACATGGGGTATATACCTGGTAATCTTTATAAATTAAGATATCTACACAAAATACATGCTTTTCCTGCATGTCCTGTCCTTTCCGCTTGTCTGCATGTCTCAGCTGTTTCAGCTCAGACCGGGTCCCAAAGTTGGGGGGTCTAAGTTAGCCAATCACTGATGAAGTTAATGAGTGACATTATAATTTCAGCATCCTAAAATACATTGTGATTTGGGCCAGCCATTCGCTGCCATTTTTGGGGCCTTTATGCGACCATCAACAGTGTGCTGACCTGCCCCGAACTCTGTACGAGAGAAGAACTTTGCCGGAGAAACTAGAGGTGAAACAGCTGGACCCAGATCAGCCGGACCTCACAATCAGAAAACGGACCGGCGTGAAAGCCGCACATACAGCGCTTTAGTAGAGTCTTCTATACCTGGGATGTTTAGCTAGCTAGTTAGCTACATGCTAACGCACACCGCGCGCATGATGTCACCGTGTTGAAGTTCTTGGTTACCCAGCTGCAGCGCACACAGGACTGCAGTGAGGACACAAAACCAGGATGTGGATGAAAACAGCTTCGTGCTCTCTAGCGCCCCCGTAAAAAATAAAAAGTGCATCTTCTTGGGAAAGGTTTTTCTACTTTAACCGATTGACCTGGAACCTTTGCACACAGGTGCTTATGTTTTTTTTGCTACTACATTGGGTATTGTATGCTATAAAGGGTACAATTGTAATGTGTATGTAATTTAGTACAGATGTCCAGTTGAAATGAAAAAACAATTTATTTGATTTTGGTTGTCAATGGTCTAATTCTCATAACCTGGACCTCACTAACGTTTGGTGAAAACGCTCTGATTAATTGTGGTGATTTAAAAAAAAGTAAGTATGGGCACATTTGGATCCCTGGCTGGGTATTTTTCACTCTTCCTCGTTATTTGCATAGTTCGGTATATTCATGTCAAGTGACTTATTTCCCAGCAATTCTTCAAATAAATTTATTTTTTATTTCTCTTTCTCCTTTTGTTTTTATTGTTTGATCCTGTCTGATTTGATGTTTATTGATTAGGTACAGAGTAAGTTACTAAGTCTTTCTGAATATGAGGTTGTCAATATGCAGTCAGCTCCAAAAACATAATGAGTATTTCAGTAAGTTTCTTTTTGTAGCATTTTTTTAAAGTGTCCATTACCCCAAGGTGCTTTTTATTATGTTCTCACTTCATATTTATAGATTTAATATTTGTTTTGTTTGTCTTAACACAAGATTGCTTTACTAAATATGACAAATAGTGTTGTCTATTTAGCTGCTATTTTATTTAGGATCATATCACAAAAACATATCTTTGGCTTCAAATGATCAGGCCTGGGAACTGGGCCAAATCTGGATTATCTGATTATGGCCTAGAGTTATATCAGATCGATACTTTATAAAGAAACGATCAAAACATGTTTGGTAGGACAGATTTTAGATTTCCCTTACGTATATACCCTTATATGTATATACATATATGTATATGTATGTATATAACACTGGTATGCCCTCTCGGTTTCCCCCCTCTCAAATGATTCCGATTTGTGTTTAAGCTCAATTTGTTCATGTTGGGTTTCAAGGTATAGAGAAAATAAAATGCCAACAAAACTTGATAGCTAATACAAGATCCAATGCAAGATTATAAATTGTGGCTGTAGATTTTAACTTTTAATTAAATTTCATTCATATTTCCTTTGATCCAGCAGTACTGTAACCTATGAAACGGCCATCAACACATTTAGTTTTACTATTTTCTTTTAACTTGAGCATATCAGGTATCGTGATATGAACACAACAGCTTTCAGTTTTTCTGGGCATGTTCTAAACAGCATTTAAAACGAGTACAATCATTTGGAGAGCTAACAGATCTATAAAGTCTGGGCGGAAAATAAAAATCGGATGTCACTTTAACAGAAGTATATAAAATGATGCTTGGGAGCGACCTGTTTAAACACTCCGATACAGTAGGGGGCGGTATGCCCTCTCTCGGTTCCCCCGTCTCTAATGATTCCGGTTCACGCCGCCTCCCGGCAGCTGATCGTCCGAACAAGTAATGGCGGAGAAGGGAGCAGAAGGACCCGCTAAACCCGCACTGACCGCGGCGCAGCTGCAGCTCTCCCGCCGCCGACAGGAGCTCGACTACTGGAAGAAGAACGCGTCGCGTCTCCGCGGCCGGAACCTCCTGACGGGCCTCGCTATCGGGACCTTCGTTGTCGGCATGTGTATCCTTCAGTGGGGCCTTGAAGATGACCAATAGAATGACATAACAAGCGATGAGTATGAAGTTAGCAAGATATTGAACGATTCAGAATTTCCGGTTCAATAGTTCGTCATGAAAAATTGTAAAAAAAACCCCACAAACGACACCTCTCTGTAACAGTTGTCGACAACCAGCTACAATCCGAATGAACCGACATTTGACCAATTCGGACCGGTGTTACACCGAAATCTGTGACCCATCAGAAACTGTGACCGCAGAGGGCGCTGTTTCACATCGTCTGCTCGTGCGTGCTAGACAATGGTGATACATCATACATCACGTCCACGGATGAAAACATCATATGGACCAGCACATTGGCTAAGTTGTCAGAATGTGTGACCCCACTGTAACTGCTTAATAAAGGAGTTAAACTTCAAAATATTGTTTGGGGTTGTTATTTCATCTCGTCACATTACTCTGGACACATATTTTCTTATTTGGAGTCTTCACAGAGCCAGTACCTCAGAGGTCACCATAACTGACAAGTAGCAGCCGTCAGAATGTGTGACCACGAGGCTAATTGCGACCAAGGTTACCTCCCCTAAATATGTAGTTCTTTCTTTTACGCCGTTTGCGTAGGCGCTCTTCTTCGCCCTCCATTGTCTAGCACGCACGAGCAGACGATGTGAAACAGCGCCCTCTGCGGTCACAGGTTCCTGATGGGTCACAGATTTTGGTGTAACACCTGTCCAGGATCTGGACGAATCGCATTGGTTTTAAATGCGCGGGGACCGTCTGCAAAGGGAAAAAGTGCAATGCGGAAAAAAAACATTACAGAAATATTCAATTTTTAATTAAAATTTGGTAGACTCACTAAAGTAATGCTTGTCAATTCTACACATTCTTAATATTTCTTGTTCCTGTTGTACTACACCTGTTGGTGTTTAAGATAATATCATGTGTGATAATATTAACAAATGGACGTACAAGGTGACTTGGGTGATGAAAATAACAGCTGTAGTACAACAAAAACAAGCCCACTGATGTATGGAATGACTTTGATCATGCTACACTTTATAACAGTGAATAATAACATTCTAAATCAAAAGCCCATTTCATCCAAATAACTACGAAAATGCTGTATTACAACAATAATAAGTGACGCCAAGAGCTAAAAGTGGCAGGTGGCAAGTTTTCACTTCAGTAGGACACATTGATTACTCAGACTGCAGTGTTTCCCCTAGGTGTATAACTACAGTGGATGGTAGTCAGGCAAATAGACCGGCCAACACGGGGGGGTCCGGTGGTGTTCTTTTTTTTTTTTTTTTTCAGGCCCCCCCTGTTATAACGGTAGGAGAAACACTGAACTGGCTGCGATTGGTTATCAAAACATTGAATTATCTTTACGGGCAAATAACGAATCCCTTTACCTTGATTTTTAAAACCTTGCATTAATACTCAATTACTAATTTCAAATAGCTGTGTTGTTCAGATTCTCAATGAACATTTATGGAAAACCGTGAAGATCCTCATTTGCATGAGGAAGAGGATGCGAGTCGCTACATGACCATGTGATAACCGTTTACCTACGTATAAAATTATTTTGCCCGTGCTACATTTATTATGGTGAAGTTTTTGAATATTTCTATAACGTGTTTTTTCCGCATTTGTCTCACAGGCGGCCGATCGCATTAAGACCAACGTTCAAACTTTGAATTGTCACTTTTTTTTTAACGTTAGAAACGCTTGTCGGACGAAATTGCCAAAGTATGGACCATAACGAAAGTACTATTGTGTAGCACAAAAGCTCTAATGTATAAAATATGTGTATCCTCTTTATGAAGTAGTGGAATTGAAAGTCCTTATGATATCTGCCTTCGTACAAGCTTTTGTCAGGTCGTCTACATTTAAGATGAGACTGATTTAGTCAATATTATTTCTGCGACCAATTAAAAAGGCCAGTCTGAATAAATTTGAGATAATCAGGCCCATGAACAAAAAGCAATTGCAGAATTCCCAGTGGAAGAAAATGTTATACATTATTCCTTTTTTTCTTCTCTTTCAAAACATCAGCAGCCCTGCTCTCAACGCAGACAAAAGTATTTGTAAAACGAATACGTACAATTAAGTAGGCTTTGTTTTGTGCAGAAAAATATATAGATTCTTTCCTTTGACCACAGTCGTCCAGTTAGCTACACGATCCTGTCCGTCAAACAGGAGAGGATCGTGGAGGAGCTGGATGATGAAGTCAAGATCCACATCCTCAGAGGGCCGAGGACCGGCGCAAACTCCTGACCACGTCCTCCCCCGCGGCCCTCCGGTGGGACAGGCCTGTGATGAGTCATGTCTGCTGAGGTTCTTATGACGAAAGGGAAACTGCACATCTTCAACCTGACATGTCGCCAGAATCCCTCGAGAGAAGCAACGCCACTGAGCCGGTTGGAAATTGGCAACGCCTCGGTTTAAGACACTCTCCCACCACCTGCCCTAGTCATATGAGGACATTCCAAATGTCTTCTCTGCTTCTTCTCTGTTTTTAAATATATTCAAAACTATTGTTGAATTATTTTCTGCCTTAATATAACCCTACTCAATAAAAGTGTAGCCCTGATGAGGAAAAACATTTTTTTTGCTGATTCAATCATTTCCCAAAATATTCCTCCATGTTTTCAGAGATATTTCCTTATCGCAGGGGTCCTTTATAGGTGATGGGGTTCATCTTGAATATATATTTTTCAAATGCCAACTTCAAAACATATTTGTCTGAAATATTTCATCACACATTATCACTACTCACTACTCAAAACACGTAACCTCAGTACCTCAGAATGAATTTATCAAAGAGAAACAGAAATAAGAGTGTGGTAAGATTTTTAAGTATCAGACCAAATACATTTTGATCCATTATAGATTTCCTCCTTCGCAAACATTGGAGGACATGACATTAAAAGGGTTGTTGATGTTGGGAAGACCATAAACTGTAAAATCATGAATGGAAAAATGCCTTCAGCCAGATGACATAGAAGACTTTGTTCCTGCATAAGTGACTTGTGGTGGCCACTATCCCACAGTGAGTTTAGATGGGTATAATTCACAACGACCTGGTCTAGTTACTATCCTCCCTACCTTGGTAGGTTTAGCTGGACTGCATTACCCAAATGCCCTAGGGGCGTGATGAGGGCACATGACTGTGACCGGGGGGTTGTCTGAGTGAATGCAGAGTGTCCCATATATTTGAGAGGATTTCGTTATTTGAAAACTAATGAATGCATTTTATTTATTGGGCTTATTTATGAACCAGCTTTGTTTATAATATGTTTATTTTGTATTCGACTGCACAAATAATATCTGCATGAGAGTTGAAGTTAACTTCAGCTAAGTGGAAACCAAAAGTATTATTAATGAGAGGATAAAAAAGCGGGCAAAAGGAACAGGAGAGAAGAAGCATTAAGCTACATGTGATAGGGAAACATAAAACAGGCAAATGTGAATATTGTGGGCAAGGGGAAACGATAGAATATGTTATTCTACACTGTCAGAGACATGAACATTAGAGAATACAGCTAATTGAAAAAGTACATTTAGATATAGTAGGTATTCTGCAAAGTAACTAAGTGTCATCAAGCACTATTACAGTATCTTATATCTAATCACAAATATTATCGAGAAGAATGAGCCCTAGGGTTATTTAATTAGGTAGTTTTTTCTCTTAATATTTTATCCATTTAATTAAATTCATTTGAATTTAGTTATTTTTGATAAACGCAAGTTCCAACTTCCGCACCAGTTGGTGGCGGTAAATCATCAAACAGTTGCCAACCGCCAATAAACCCTAAAGAAGAAGAATTGGAACCGGATGTTGATCTCAGAGCAACATGGCGCCGATCGGTCGTAGAATCAGCACAGTGTCTTTGTTACGTTGATCAAGTATCAGTTATCTCCATCCGTTCTGATCCACCAGAGTCTCTGGACGTCTGGACAAACCGCCGATGGACTTCCAACTTGTTTCTGGATCGTTTTCCTCTAATTCATCTCCCGGTAGCATGCTAAGCTAACTTCAAATAGCTAGCAACGCAGCTCTAGTCCAAGTTTAACGGCGAGAAAACGGGGTTTTAACGGAGTTTATCTGGAGGAAACGTGTCTGATTCAGTGAAGATGTCTAAAGCCCAAATGCTGAGATGTTTAGTGAAGCAGCGACTCACGGAGGCTGCTGAAGAGATATTTGGGCTGTTTGAAAGAACGATAGCAGAGTACGAGGAGGAAGCTTCTAGATTAAAAGAGGACAACGAGCGACTAAAGAAACGTCCGGAGATAATCCTTCAGCATCGGTCTCAAGAAGCAGGTTTGTGCATGAAACACTAAGCATCTTCATGACAGGACCTTCTCGGACCACTTGAGGTCCTGGGTGATGATGGAGCCCAGGAAACGGAAGGAGTCCACAGTGGTGACGGGGGAGTCACACAGGTTGAGGGGGGAGGAGGGGCTGCGTACTTCCTGAAGTCCACAAGCATCTCCACTGTCTTTAGAGCGTTGAGGCAAAGTCAGTGCGTAGGCCTGCCAAAGCTGCTCCTACGGGCTCCCTAAGATCAAACCTTCAATGGAGCACATGGTATGTGCTGTTCCAGCGTGTGTCCACCTGGTGCAGGCCGCCCCATTTGCTTCTGCACCTATGTCAGCCTCTATTACAGAATTAGCCAGCAAAAAGGGATTCGTTTAAGTGTCCCAAAATAGAGTCATTTAGAAAAGGGGTCCCCATCCACTGCAGAGTCAATTTGGTTTCCATGTATGTTTAGTTAACAACAGATGCTAGACTAATAAGCAAATGTTATTTATTTATTCAATAAACTTGAGATTGAATCACAATCTTTGTTAAACTAGAATCAATAGTAACACGCTTCACAATCTTCAGCCTCCTTTCTCTTAACCGCCAAACAGCATTTTGATCTTTGGTACTAAATGTACTTGATAAAGTAGCTTTTTAAATACCATTAGTCCCTGATTCTAACTGTATTTAATCATTTTCCTTCCTACATGCTTCTGTGTAGTTCAATGCACTCCATTTTATATTCTATATATTCCACTCATTTTCATTTGGCTTTTTTTTACACATATAAAATAGATATTACAAATAAAAACCAATTGATTGAGTGATTTGTGTGGTGTCTGATAGCTATAGCTGAGTGCCATCAATTTCATTCACCTTTTATCCCTTAAGGGTTCATGATTCACACTTTAGATTTATTTAGCATTGTGGCAGTTTCTGATGTTTATTCACTACTAAATTTTCTTTAAGCTGCAATACAGATCTACTGTGTATTGTGACATTTCACTTACTTGCAAACTTGATGATCTAAAAAAAAATTCTGCTCTCCTGCAGGCATCCAGCAGCTGTTGGTGCTCAAAGAAGAGGTTCCCTTTGAACAGCAGGAGTGGAGCTCCAGTCTGGACCAGAAGGACCCACAGCCCCCCCACGTCAAAGAGGAACAGGAGGAACACTGGACTAGTCAGAAGGGAGAAGAGCTTCAAGGGCTGGACGAGGCCAATATCAAGTTCCCATTCACTTCATTCACTGTGAAGAGTGAAGATGATGACGAGGAAGCTCAGTCCTCACGGCGTCATCAGAGACACACTGAAGAGGTGGAAACTGCTGCTGATAGAGATTACTTTGAAGGACCAGATTCAGCCAGAAACTCGCATTCTGATAAACATTTACAACCAGATACTGTTGAGAAGACTGGAGACTCTTCTGGACCTGAGACTGATCACAGTGATGACTGGAATGAGACCAGAGAGTCAGGTTTAAACTCTTCAAAAAACATGGAAGTCCTTGTTAGTGATTGGACAGGTAGTACTGGTGAGAAACTATTTAGATGCCCTGAGTGTGGGAAATTATTTGGCTTCAGAGGAAATCTGAAGATACACATGAGAAGTCATACAGGAGAAAAACCTTTTAGCTGCTCAGTGTGTAAGAAATCTTTTACACATAGCAGAAGTGTACAGAAACACATGAGGATCCACACAGGAGAGAGACCTTTCAGCTGCATGGTGTGTGCAAAAGGTTTCATTGAAAGTGGAGACCTGAAGAGGCACATGAGAATTCATACAGGAGAAAAACCTTTCAGTTGCTCAGTCTGCCAGAAATGTTTTACACAGAATGGAAGTTTACAGAAACACATGACGACTCACACAGGGGAGAAACCTTTCAGCTGCGTAGTGTGTGGTAAAGATTTCACTGAAAGTGGACATCTGAAGAGACACATGATAACTCACGGAGGAGAAAAACCATACAGCTGCTCCATTTGTAAGAAATCATTCACACACAGTAGAAGTGTACAGAAACACATGAGAATCCACACAGGGGAAAAGCCCTTCTGCTGCTCAGTGTGTGGTAAAGGTTTCATTGAAAGTGGAGACTTGAAGAGACACATGCGAATCCATACGGGAGAAAAACCTTTCAGTTGCTCAGTCTGTAACAACGCTTTTGCACAGAAAGGGTGTTTACAGGCGCACATGAGAATCCACACGGGAGAGAAACCTTTCAAATGTTCAGTTTGCCATAAAAGATTTGTTCGCAAGTCCAGTCTGAAGGCACACATGATAACTCACATGAGCGACAACTCCCTTTAGTTTTGTTGGTGATGGTTTTCTCCAAGAGGTCAATGTGACACGCCAGACTGGTGGAACAATGTTGTGAAATAGCTAGACGGTTTCCTTTCAGACATGATCAACATGATCTTGTTGAAATACATTAAACTCTGGAACTGTGGAAACACAATGCAGTACAACACCAGGCTTACAAAGATGGAACATTTTATCACACACACACACACACAGTGTGTGTGTGTCTTTTGTTGGCAGTGAAAGAAGAAAATCTGTACTTTAATACACAAATTTGGTGGATTGTGAGTTGGGTTTTCTCATAACGAGGTTGAGTGGGGAGGTCATTTCATGGTTAATTACGATCAGACACAAATCACTTCTCTGGATATCCATATTATTAAAGAACAAGACAAAACGCAGGGAACGTAGCAAACGTTAATAAAGTATTTCAGTCAGTCAGGTTTATACAATGCGCTACATTAGTTGTTCAGATAAATCATACTTTAAACTTTGTTGTTACAGATGGGCTGTATGAGAGCACTTCTAGAACGTCAACCAAAAAAGATTTAGAAAATGACTGCACCAAACTGCATGCTGGGTACACCTTGTGCGCTATTACTGCAAGAAACATGGAAAAGAGCGGTGCAGGAATAACCAGAGAGCAACACAACTTGTTGTTCGTAACAACAAGCTTGTAAAAATGGCAAAAATCATGTATATGTATATACCGTATTTTCGCAACTATAAAGCGCACTTAAAATCCTTTTTTTTTCTCAAAAAACGACGCGTGCGCCGTATAATCCGGAGCGCCATTTATATGGATCCATTGGTTGATCCATACTGGTTAACGAGGATCCATTGGAGGGAAAGTCTGGTGCCAGCAGCCGCGGTAGTTTCAGCTCCAACAGCGTGTATTAAAGCTGCTGTAGTTAAAAAGCTGGTAGTTGGATCTCGGGATCGAGCTGACGGTCCGAGGCGCCACCGTCTGTTCCAGCCGCTGCCTCTCGGTGAAAGATGCACGAAAAGAACTAAAGTCGGAGGTTCAGAGATATTGTTAATATCCACATTAACGTTTGAACAACGTCACCCTGGGAGTGAAGAGTTGTCAGAACGCTTAATAAAGTTTGATTTAGCACAGCCCGATCTAGTGGTTGCCTAACGTTTTACTGCAGTATCTTCTATTCTATGCGCCTTATAACCCAGGCGCCCTATATAGGAAAATAGTTCTAAAATAGGCGATTCATTCAAGGTGCGCCTTACAGTCGCCAAAATACGGTACTTGCATGTAAATTACTTATGTAAGTAAATAATGTCAGTTTTTCCCATCTTGTGGCCTTTATGTTGTTTTTCATGGTTTTGAGATTTGCTGTTATGATTTATATTAAATTTTTGGTCTAGTTTCAATACGGATCCCAAGTACATACTGTCATGTGTCTATATATGTTTTATCGAAAATGTTAAAATTACATTGTAATGTATTTAAATATTTCTATTTTTACTTCTGTAAGTTAAAATAAAATTGGGAAAGTTGCTGAAGTCGTCTGTGTCCGAGCTACAGTGTGTACATGTGCAACATCCTCTGTGCCGAAACCCAGGATGGACAGAAAGAAAGAGATGTCATGTGTACAGAGTGAACAATGCAAAAGATGTACAAGACATTGAATTCCGATGACAGAAACGGTTCAAATATTGTAAGCCAGGTGTACGGCAGGACCACTGCAGGGACAACCACCATCAGACGTAACCACCATCTACACAAGGTAGAAAAAAAGCATTAAATAGTTGTAAGCTATTCATTGATTCAAATGATTTGTTAACTGGCTACATCTTGTTTGACATGTGGTCAAGCTTCAGTCTTTCATGTTAAGTTGCTAATCAGGAGGTATAGTTGTTGGTGTTTTAAAAGTTCCTCATATGTTGGTTCCCTAGTGGTACACCGTGGACATTGGCGGGCTGTCTCCATTGAAAGGCTCACTAAGAAAGGCCTGCTGGTATTCTTTGAGATCATTTTTTTCATGCCAAAGAGAGACTTCACCATCAGTCCAGAGATTTACTGTTGAGAAGAGAAACTAGCAAGCATGTAAAAAATAAAATACAACAAAGTTAGATATTTAACATATATAAATATCATGAACCAGCCGTTTGAGAACATATCGCTCATTCTTGCTGGAATGTGCAGGAAAAATGCTGCCCAGCTTTTAGTCCCTCAATTCCTTGACTTTTTGTGGCTCCGTCGCAAAGATCGTATCGGCCTCACGGTGCTTTTATAGGGACGCTGCTTGTTAACTTTAACTGGGTGACAATTAAGAACTGATACACATGATCGGAAGTGTTCCGAGACACGACTAATGTAGCCCATTGTTTTGAGATTCCCGGGTTCAAGTCGTTCTGATCTTTTCCCTAAATAAATGTTTTCATACGTGGCTGTGACGTAGTGCTCGCTTATACAATCGTAAACGCTGCATCCTATGCGATGCGTTTTGAAGACTTTCAGCAACGTCTGTGAATGTGTGACGAATCAGGCAGACACATCTGCTCCTGTGGAGTAAACACTAACACGCATGCGTAGTGTAAAGCAGTATGTTTAAAAACCAGAAGGGGTGTAACACCTCGAGTCTATAAATAAACCTAAAGTTTGCTAGACGTCTAAGTGTTTGGACGTTATTATTATTACAGAATAATGTTGCTGCTTTCGTGTAGATCAGCAGCCTTAAAGTTAGAAAATGGATAACATCGCATTCCGTGTTATGCTATTCATTTAGACGGAACATGTGGTGGACGTGTAAAAGACGTCGCAAAACCCCGGATATTTTATTTTGAAAGGAAGAGACCCGGAAGTGATGTTCTTCACTATGGCTGACTTGTAACAAAATAACGTCTATCTCCTTCATCTCGCGAAGGAGTCGTTGATCAAGTATTGTTTATCTCCATCAATCCTGATCCACTAGCCTGTGGACGTCTGGATAAACCTCTGACGGGCTTTCAGCTGCTTAACTTTTTTCGGAATCTTTTTCCTCAGAATCATCTCCCGGTGGGATGCTAAGCTATTGGGTTAGCTTAGCATGCTAGCTGGAAACAGACCGAAGTTAGCAGCACAGCGCCAGTCCGAGTTTAACGAGGGGAAACGTGGCTGTGATTCAGTGAAGATGTCTAAAGTCCAAATGCTGAGATGTTTATTGAAGCAGCGAATCACTGAGGCTGCTGAAGAGATATTTGGGCTGTTTGAAAGAACGATAGCAGAGTACGAGGAGGAAGCTTCTAGATTAAAAGAGGACAACGAGCGACTGAAGAAACATCTGCACGCTGTTTTGTACCCTGAAGTCCGCATGCAAAGATCAGGTTGGTTCTATCACTCTTCACACTGACATCTTCAAATCAATATGGGTCTGGTTTTTCGATAATCAAACGACTCTGACTCCCCGGATCGATACCTCTCTGATACCGTAGTGAGCTACAACCTAAATGAATCCACACGGGCTCTAATCTAAAAAAAAAAGTTGACCGATCGAATTGGGTCGCGGCTCGTCATTAAGGGGTAAAAGTGGGTCTCGGAGCCAGACAAGTTGAGAACCACTGTTATAGGTTATATTTTTATAGAGAAGCGCTCATAAGTTAAGCTAATAGTTAAGGTATTTTTAGGCTTCTTAATTTAATAATTTCAGTAATTTTACTCGACACCGGTGCAAAGTCATTGAACATAAAATGTGTGCTGTCCACGCTAAAAGTTGCTTGTTTTTATAGTTCTAGAGCCAGCCTAACATGTATTCTCCAGCATCTCATTCTCCAGTGAACAGAGAGGGTGTTGTGCTTGGCAGGATTTAATGCAGGAAAATAGTCTTTGTAAAACTGAAAAGAGCCCAATACAAAAAAGTAAGTGCGTAGAAAGTACAAATCACATCGGTCACAAACTAAAGGTTGTTAGTGTAAACCAGAACTAACAACAGATAACAAGCACTGTGCGTTTAGTTTATTACCATGTGATAACACACTCGCATGTAATTTACAGAAAATCATCATCCTGACTATGTAAGAAGAACGTAACAAATATTGACCCAAACATCTTAATATAACTATAAATGAATGTCAACTTACAGATGAAGCCGGTTTGTGGACTTTAAGGCATAGGATTGTGAAGGTAGTAAGCTGAGATGCTAAGTGTAAATAAAGTGTTTCAATGGCTCAGGAACCGAAATCAAGCCTCGACAGTTTCGGTACGGTAGGTACCAGTCGTGTAGGAACCGGTGCTGTCATGTTGGTACCGGTTCTCAGTACCCAACCCTATATATATGTTTTATTAAAATGCTCAATTGTTGAAGTGTGTTTTAGATTTATTATTTATAATTTGCAGAGACTGTCAAGTACAAATGTGAAGCAGAACGTTTTTTGAATTGAAGCACTTTATTTGAAAATGCAGACATTTCTTTAATTTTATTTATATTTAGCCTTACATTTATTTAGTTAATTAAGAGAATGATATTTATATTTGCAGTTTGTTACATGACAATAAATATTGTCAAAGAAGTTTTAGAATCTGACTTCATTTGATTTGTTCGGCGTGTATTTGATTACATGCGAATGTTGATACAACTCTATTCTATTTAATCACACTAAGTCGTCACATTATTCCGCTCCCTTGCTTCTGGACACTTCCTCTAACTAGACCTCTTCGCATTTTAGTTGAAGACCCCTGATTTAAAGTAATGAATCAAGTTGGTGAATCAGGAAACGTTTAAGAAATAAAGATTGCCGAAGTCGAAGAAACCGGATGGAAGGGGAACAAACAGTTCATGTCCAGGGTGAGAGGGGTCGGCTACAATCTTTCTGGCCGGCTTCAAAGTCCTGGACACAAACAAGTCCTGAAGAGACGGCAGATTGCAGCCGATCACCATCTCTGCAGAGCGGATGACACGCTGCAGCCTGCCCTTGTCCTTGGCTGTGGCTGCAGCGTACCACACGGTGATGGAGGAGCAGAGGAACATGTCCCACTGTGGCTGACATGACTGGACCTTTGTCCACATCCTCACTAGAGAGAAATGATCCACTTGATGAAAGCAAAGGTCTTTGCAGAGTCACTTTTCAGCAGCTCTGCTGTCTTCACAAAGCCGACCATCTTGTCATATAAGTTTAAATGCCAGTGTCTTTAACATGCAGAGACATAATCAGTTTTCACTTTGCAAAATATATCGGCCGAACCTCTACTCAATCAGAATGGTCTTCACTTCACATGTTTGTTCCTGAAAGCCAGTTGAGAATTCTCCCTAGAGAGCAGCACGCTTATCAGCTCTTGTTCTCTGCCATGACTGTATGGAGTGCATCTTAATTGTTACTCTTAACTCCTTTTTGGTCCGTAGTCTAGTGGGTGTAATTGTACGCTACGTATCATCATGCGTTTTAAGGGGTTAAACTTTCCAAATATGTTTTAACATCTTTGAGAAACATTTGCACTGTAATGCCTAGGTCTAAGCATGAACAAATGAACTAGCTGAGTGGATGGTAATAATTTATATTTGAGTCTGAAAGAATGAACAAACGAATGAATTGATCAAAGGTGTTCAAAAATTGGAAGCCCGGTTGCGGACGTTTGGAAGAAGTCAGCCGAACAACTTCTCTTGTTCTGGGAGATTTATTTGTTAGATCACAGGTCAAGTAACAGCGCTGCGTATGCAAAGGCAGGAACAGTTCTGTTGGCCCAAAGGCCGGAAGAACATCTCGCTAACATCATGTTTTAAAATTATTGCTAGACAGAAAAGGAAAGATTTCTATTGGCCCTAAACTGGCGTAGAGGAGGAGCAGTTCCTCCCTCCGCAACACAAGATCCGGTCTCATCCAATGTGTGGCCTCCTAACTGAATATAAACAATCGAACAAACCGTGAGTATTGTATAGTGTCGGGTGTGTCTCTAACCCCCATCCTGCTTGGCACATCCTGCTTGCTTCTCTGACCTCAACCAGGACAAGACAGTGACTCCCTAACTGAGCACTATGAAAGCGCTTTTGATTATCAAGTTAATGAACTATATTGTTTGTATTTTATTATTATCCACAGACCTCCAGAAGCTGTTTGTCCTTGAAGAACAGCAGAAGGATCCCGAGACTCCCACCATTAAAGAGGAACAGGAGGACCCAGAGCCCCTGCACATTAAAGAGGAACAGGAGGATCCAGAGCTTCAAGGGCTGGAGGAAGCTGACAATAAGGTCTCATTCACTCTTCTGAAGAGTGAAGATGATGAAGAGGAAGTTCAGTCGTCACATCTTAATCTGAGACTAAATGAACAGATTAAGACAGAAAGTGATGGAGAGGACTTTGGAGGACCAACACCAGACAGGAACTCTGGTCCAGACACTGATGAGAAGAATGGAGACACTTCTGAACCTGAGACTGAGGATAGTTATGATTGGAATGAAACCAGAGAACTTCAGTCAGGTTTAAACCATCATAATAATGAAGATTCTGTCAATGATTCAAGATGTAGAACAAGTGAGAAACCTTTGTTCTGTTCTGAATGTAAGAAACCCTTTGGCTGCATTAAAAAGCTGAAGAGACACATGATGACCCACACGACAGAGAAACCTTTCAGCTGCTCAGAGTGTGGTAAATGTTTTACTCAAAATGGAAGTCTGAAGAGACACATCAGACGGCACGCAGGGAAGAAACCTTTCAGCTGCTCAGAGTGTGGTAAATGTTTTACTCAAAATGGAAGTCTGAAGAGACACATCAGACGGCACGCAGGGAAGAAACCTTTCAGCTGCTCAGAGTGTGGTAAATGTTTTACTCAAAATGGAAGTCTGAAGAGACACATCAGACGGCACGCAGGGAAGAAACCTTTCTGCTGCTCAGAGTGTGGTAAATGTTTCAGTACAAGTGGAGAACTGAAAAGACACATGACATGTCACACGGGGGAGAAACCTTTCAGCTGCTCACAGTGTAGTAAATGTTTCAGTGCAAGTGCAGAACTGAAGAGACACATGAGGTGTCACACAGGGGAGAAACCCTTTAGCTGCTCAGAGTGCGGTAAATGTTTCACCATAAGTGGAAATCTAAAGACTCACATGAGATGTCACACAGGGGAGAAACCCTTCAGCTGCTCCGAGTGTGGTAAATGTTTCACTGTAAATGGAAGCCTTAAGACTCACATGAGATGTCACACAGGAGAGAAACCCTTCAGCTGCTCCGAGTGTGGTAAACGGTTCATTATAAGAGGACATCTGAAGACACACATGAGATGTCACACAGGGGAGAAACCTTTCAGTTGCTCAGAGTGTGGTAAATGTTTCACTGTACGTGGAAATCTGAATACACACATGAGATATCATATGGGGGAAAAACCTTTCAGATGTTTAGACTGTGGTAAATGTTTCACTCAAAGTGGAAGTTTAAAGTCTCATATGAGATGTCACACAGGGGAGAAACAATTTTCTCCCCTGTGTTTAATGCAACCAAATGTTTCCTTGCATTCAGAACGGGTCAGAACAACAGACTATGTTATACTAATGCAGATGACACATAAATCTACATAACTATATCCAAACCAGGGGCTGGATAACTACATTGAACATATCAACAACTAGATTGGTCAAAACCATCTCCAATTAAGCAGAAGTAATGATTTTTTCTAACCAAGATGAACCATTAAAAGTCAGTGCTGAGCTTCAATCACCGATGTTAAAAATAACAAACCAGGCCAGAAATGTGTAATTATTAGGGCCGGGACTTTAGCGCGTTAATTACGATTAATTAATTACAATGTGAATTAAGATTAATTAATTACACAAAAAATAACACATTAAACATTTTTTACGCATTTTTACACTTATTTGCACCACGGAACGTTTCTCACTGGATGAGTTTCGGAGGACCAATTATACTGGAGCACCAACTAGTGTTCATGACTTCAGACAACAACAAACCACAGTGAACATGAAACGAAGAAGCTGACGAGACCGTGTCGGGTGGCCCCGTGAATGGGAAATCTTATTATAATAAACACACGGATGGAAGCGTCGATAAGAGCGTGGTTGTGTGCAAGCTATGCAACAAGGAATTCACATCAAGTATCACCTCAACGCAAAACAATTAGCAGCTAGCGTGGACGTTAGCCCGACTACGAGTACAAGGACCCACACCCAACCCACACTGCACCAGATGACTGGTTTAAGGACCAGGATAACTAAGTCCACGTCTGAAAAAATAACCAATGTTCTGAATGTACTTGAAAGTATTGGTCTACTTAAAAAAACATAGTTTACAGAAGGTCTACCTACCTATATGCTACCTGAATTTCTGAAAGTACTATAGTTCTAAATATGCTATTGCTACACTTGTCTGTTGGAATTGGTTGAACAAAAATAAAAATCCATGTGAAAAAAATTACTTCTCACTGTTCTCAGGTCAAATATTTATGCAATTAAAATGCGATTCATTTTGATTAATTAAAAATTAGATTAATATTTTTAATCGAGTCCCGGCCCTAATAATATATATATTATATTGTATATATATTGACCTTACATATATTTTTTGATAATATTTTTTTACCTATTATTTAAAAAAAAAAATTCTGTGACATTTTTTGACCCTACATATTTTGACTTTTTTCACAATATTTTTTTTCCCATGACATGACTGGAATGATCTTAGATGGAGCAACCTACACGTCCCTGTCACTAATGCCAAATGCCCCAAATTTCTGTAGTTTAAACCTTATCTGGATTCAACCCTCAAGGGACATGGTGGCTCTAGTTTTGGGTAACTGACATTTATAAAAAATCATAATGGGATATTGCCCCAGAGACGGATTGGTGCATTTTGGAGGATCAACCATGCTATTCATCCTTCCTGCATTGGTAAAGGCACAAGTGAGTTGAATTTAAATGTAACAGAGAATTGGAGGGTGGATGCACTAAAAAGGGTAAACAAATCTACACCCTGTGCCAGACTGTCAGTTTAAGGTTGTCCACAGGATGCCCTGAATTAGACAAACATATGATTGTCTTGAAAAATGCCCTCAGAGGCTGTAATAAGTTTCATGTCAGTGTGACCACTGAATGAGACACATCTGCTCATCTTTACTGACTCATCCGGCCTTCTCTCCCGTCAAAAAGGTGGATCCCTATAGGCTATGTAGCATGGCTAATAAGTAATAAAAGCTTAATTAGCAATTAACATCAAATTTAGTCAATTCATCATCATTCAAAAGATTCTTCATCATTCTTGACAATGCCATCATAACTCAAGTGAACGCGCCTTGTGTTTCTGCATAACCCCCAGGGTCCACTTCTCTGAAACAACCAGTGGGGACAATGCCCCCACAACTACCTCCGCGGTAGTGCGCTCAAGACTTGGCAGCAGTGGGATTTGAACCCGCTGGTGCTTACAGAGGCTTTTGGCCCCTGCACTCACCCCTACACCACCAGTCCTGGTCACATTTTGGCAACTTTGATTCTCCTATTTAACCTTGAGCATGTGAGTTAAACTTTAAAACTCTTTTAAATGCTATTTCCACATCTGGACCTGAACCCACAACCTTCAAGTGCAGTGCAGGCTTATGGAAGCAGCTCTTCTGCTGTGCTACTTCACCACACACTAACCAACCCTTTGTTTCTCGTATATAACCTTGAGACTGCTACTCAAACCTCAAAACTCTTTCAAAGCAGAAGTGATGTCTGCATGAAGGGGCATTAACCCACAACCTCAGAAAGAAGGTTGGAGCCTGCAGCCCTTCAGTTGTTCCCTTGTGCTATTCAAGCACATGCCTCGTGTCTGTTTCTCATATTAGACCTTGGGATTGTTTACTAAACCTCAAAACTGTTTCAAAGTTTACAGTTTGAAGCCCTGACTGCAACCAAACCCTCCTTCTGAGAGAGCAGGTTTGAACTGAGGATCCTCCACACTTCAGCCTTCCTGCTATCTCCCTGCACTGTTCCACCACACACCTGTTGATGCTTTTGAATCCAACCTCAATTCTCATAGATTCTCAGGCTGGGATACACAACACAACACACTTGTCTGCTGGAATTGGTTGAACAAAAATAAAAATCCATGTGAAAAAATTACTTCTCACTGTTCTCAGGTCAAATATTTATGCAATTAAAATGCGATTCATTTTGATTAATTAATTACAAAGCCTCTAATTAATTAGATTAATATTTTTAATCGAGTCACGGCCCTAATGTATATATATATATATATATATACACACACACACACACACACACACACATGTATATATACCCTAAGACCATTAACGTTAAATTGTGAGAATCATCATGTACCCCTGTAAATTAGTGCATCTTAACCATTTCTGACTCCGTTGTTGGCCCTGCTGCCCCATTTTGGGGTATCTTACAAAATAAAAGCGGTCTATGATTTATTACCTCCATAAAATATGTGTGGGTTGGAAATGGCAAACGATGCCTCTCAATTGATTTGTTTTTAAATATTTATTCATTTCTGCAAAAGATAAAATAAAATGAATTCATTGCCTTCTCACCCAGCAATGTAAAATTAGTGTGATTTCATTCCGGTGTTCATTCTTAATACACAAAGATATATGTACTCCGCTCAAAATGAAGATTAACAATGAATATTAAAATAACCAGGAAAACATCTAACCTTAATCCTAACAACATATTATTAAAATATATAACAAAATATTAAAACAATATAAACAAGAGGAAGAAGTTAATGCATGAACTGAAATTCTGCACCTTAACATGCAAAACAAAATTTACACAATGTGATGGTTCACAAAAATATATGCAGTAAAACATTGCTGTAATATACATCTTAAAAAGCAGATTAAAAGACAATGAATATAAAAAATTACCAGGAAAACGTTTAACCTAAATCCTAGCAACTAATCTCCTAAAAACCTTAAAACAATATAAACGAGGAAGAAGAACGCATTAAAGGCCTTTTGGCATTTTTATCCACCGTAAGATGCAAAACAACAGAATTTACACAAGAAGATGGTTCATGAAAAACTCCCCATAGGCCAGACATCCCATTTCAGAAACCGCTGGGTTCAGTCTATGCAGTTGTTAGAGGACCCAGCCCCGGGGTCTACCCCGAAGGTTGGATGCTACAAGGATGCAGCCTAGCGACACAACTTGTGAATTTCTGGGAGGAAGTCTATGAGATTCGTTTGTAAATGTGAACATGAATAGTAGCTGCAAATATCTGTCCGTCTTTATAGTTCTGCAGAGGGTATTTATAACAGATAACCAGGAAGGTTTTGATCGATTTTCTCCGGGTACTCTGGCTTCCTCCCACAGTCCAAAGACATGTGCTGGGGATTAGGTTGATTGGGAACTCTAATATGGAATGCCGTTTTAGTCAAAATTAAATAAATGAACAAATACACGGTAATGCATAATGACACTGCATTTCATAATAAATAAATGAATAAAAACACGGTAATGCATAATGACACTGCATTTCATAATAAATAAATGAATAAAAACACGGTAATGCATAATGACACTGCATTTCATAATAAATAAATGAATAAAAACACGGTAATGCATAATGACCCAGTATTTCATTTTACGTTCTTATATGCAAATCAGGGGGGCGTGGCTATCTATCACATTCAGAACAGACGACAGAGCCGTGTGCCGTCGACACCGCTAGCGAACGCGGAAGCACCCCCCCCCCCCCCCCCCGATCGAATTGGGTCGCCGCTTGTCATTAAGGGGTAAAGGTGGGTCCCGGAGCCAGACAAGTTGAGAACTACGGGGCTAAGGGACGTGAGAGTGTTGACATAATGGAAGACATCGGTGGGCTCCGAGATAGCATGCTAGCATTAGCGGATCAAATCGATCAACATGGGTTATCTGCAGATACTATTTTGACACATATTGAGGGTTTTCTGGAAGTACTAGGGCTTGCGGTTCCGACTTCGGCAGCTCTAGACAAACGGCCCACCAGTTGAGAAACACTGCCTTAGCCAGCCCTTTTTGCACACGTCTCCGTTGTCTGTTCTGAATGTGATAGATAGCCACGCCCCCTGATTTGCATATAAGAACGTGAAATGAAATACTGGGTCATTATGCATTACGGTGCCATTATGCATTACCGTGTTTTTATTCATTTATTTATTATGAAATGCAGTGTCATTATGCATTACCGTGTTTTTATTCATTTATTTATTATGAAATGCAGTGTCATTATGCATTAGCGTGTTTTTATTCATTTATTTATTATGAAATGCAGTGTCATTATGCATTACCGTGTTTTTATTCATTTATTTATTATGAAATGCAGTGTCATTATGCATTACCGTGTATTTGTTCATTTATTTAATTTTGACTAAAACGGCATTCCATACTCTAAGTCGCCCTTAGTTTGGATGTGTGAATGGTTGTTCGTCTGTGTTAGCCCTGCGATTGGCTGGCGACCAATCCAGGGTGGGATAGACTCCAGCCCCCCCGCGACCCTGTTTGCAGGATAAGCGGTTTGAAGATGGATGGATGGATTTACCACTGAAAGGTTTTTACCCTGTGTGACATCTCATGTGGGACTTCAGATCTCCATTTCTAGCATAGCATTTACCACATTCTGAGCAGCTGAGAGGTTTCTCTCCTGTGTGACATTTCATGTGGGACTTCAGATCTCCATTTCTAGCATAGCATTTACCACATTCTGAGCAGCTGAAAGGTTTCTCCCCCGTGTGACATCTCATGTGTTCCGTCAGATTTCCACTTTGAGTGAAACAACTACCACACTCTGAGCAGCTGAACGGTTTCTCTCCTGTGTGACATCTAATGTGTCTCGTCAGATTTCCACCTACACTGAAACATTTACCGCACTGTAAACAGCTGAAAGGTTTTTCTCCTGTGTGACATCTCATGTGTGTCTTCAGATGTCCACTTGTGGTGAAATATTTACCACACTCTGAGCAGCTGAAAGCTTTCTCTAATTTGTGGGTCCGCATGTGACGTTTCAGCTTCTTAATGCAACCGAATGTTTTCTTACAATCAGAACACATTAAATGTTTTTCACGTGTTCTACATCTTGAATCACTGACAGAACCGTCATCATTATTTTGGGAGTTTAAACCTGACTGAGGTTGTTTGGTCTTACTCCAATCATCACTGTCCTCAGTCTCAGGTTCAGAAGAGTCTCCAGTATTCTCATCACTATCTGGGTCTGGAGGACAATCTGACCCTGAGATTCTGTCTGGTTCTGGTCCTCCAAACTCCTCTCCATCACCATCTGTCACCATCTGTTCAGTTTGTCTCTGATGAAGATGTGAGGACCAAGCTTCCTCTATATCACCTTCACTGTTCACACACGCGAATGACACCTTCATGTCAGCCTCCTCCAGCCCTTGAAGCTTCTCCTCTTTAATGTGTGAGGGCTCTGGGTCCTCAGGTTCCTCTTTAATGTGTGAGGGCTCTGGGTCCTCAGGTTCCTCTTTAATGTGGGGGGGCTCCGGGTCCTCCTGCTGCTCTTCTTTAGGCACAAAGAGCTGCTGGACATCTGTGGTGTAAAAAATAAGAAAAAGATTTTAATAATAAATATTATCATAATAATAAGAATAATAATTTAAAAAAACAAACAGACAATATAGTTCATTATTAAGTTATTATTCATTTGAGAAATATTGTTTACAATATTTATTTTTTATGAAGAGTTACAACATTAGACTTACGTGTAAACATACTACCATCAGAAGTTAAAAGCCATTAACCATTAGCTACACTTCTGAACGTGTCACTAGAAAATTCTTATATAAACTGCAGTGAACTCAGCAGACACTTGAATCTGAGTGCACATATATTCTGATTTACAGTATTAAACAAGTAACTGAAATAAAAGCTATTTAATCAAAGATTTGGGACAATGACTGAACACACAGTTCAGGACCATTCTGGCCACTATTGTACAAAAAAATGAATACTATTACTGTAAAAAGTTAGATAATTATCTAAAGTAAAAGCCCTATAATTCAAAGTTCAATTAGACCACTTCTCAATATTTGAACTGCGATAAAAATACTTCAATAATTCCAATCATTGGTGCATGTATGTGTGTGTAGGACATCCTTTTATCTTCCGTTACAAATTTTAAATATTTTTACAGAATAAATTGGGAGATTGAAAAATATTTTGGGCCCGGAAATGCTATCAAAAAACATTATAACATATAATAACACACATAATATCTGACAATGAGTATCATATTAACCTTCCGCACTAAATGTATGATAGAAAATATGGAAAAAATTCTAGTCATCATTTAACCGACTATACCAATGAATTACTTTTACACAATTTCTTATCATCCTTCCTTCATCATCATTCATTTTTGCACACAGGGTCGTCAGTGACCACCTACGTCCAAATGCCAACACGACCAGGGTAACTGTTTAGAGTTATTAGATAAACAGCTCTATAAATATTCCTTAGTGTCATTAGCACAATTATGTAATGTGATGAATTATTACACCATTTAATAAGTTGTTACATTGTGAAACATGTATTACATTTTTACTTTGTAATCATTCAATTGATGAATAGTAGCACATAATTATCAGCTAACTACACATGAGGTTATAATTTGGGCTGAGCACGTTGTATCAATGTATCAAAACATAAACTTTTAAGCATTTGTAAATAATGGACCTTTCATTTTAAATCTCTACCAGAAGGCATAGCTATAAGCATAGCTAAAAGCAGAGCTATTTGTACCCAGAGCAAACTTGAATTATCTTATAAATTCACACTTCTACCAACAGACGAGGGCGCCCCCCGCCCCATCCACATATAATGGTGTGGGAAACACTGCACTTAAAGGCGTTGGCACAAAGCGTTGATGCAGCAACTGGCTACCTAAACAACCACGTGGAGCCAAACACTATGTGAGAGAACCGTTGACAAACCAACGCAAGAAAAATTCTGACACATGGATAAGAAAAAGTGGATGTTAAAGGTTAATTTTGCCCGTATATAACTGCATCACTGAAAGTGTTTTTTGTCTTGCTTAGAATGCAATTCTCCAACGGAGATTCACAGGATTTATAGACTAAAGCTTAGTTTATGCTTCTGCGTTTTCAGAGAAACGCATGGACACGCAATTGAAAGAGCTCCTTGCGCGCCTTTTCAGCGCTTCTTGTGTGCTTGCGTGTGTCGACCAATTTAAGTTCACGCAGCCTGTGATTGGTCTGCTGACAACATCCTTTCCAGAGTCTCACATTTCCGGTTTCATAGAATAATTCTGCCATTATTAAAACGAAGATTTTATACGAGAAAATTAATTAGTTTGTCGGAAGATATCCGTAAATATGACCACTTATACAACCAGTCATTGGCGGACTATAAGGACGCGCAGAGTCCAATTCATGGAGGGAGATCTCTGCAAACGTCGGTTTGTCGGTCGAGGGGTGAACAAAGTTGTGGAGAAAAATACGGGACAAATATGTCCACAAAAAAAGGCAACAAAAAGCAGCATTGGCAATGCAGGGGGAAAAAAGGATCAATAAACAAACAAACCAACGAAAGCCACACACAAAGACGTCACTCTCTAGGTCGTCTTCAACAAAAAACGTTTTTCCACCTAGTGTTCTGGCGGTGAATTGCTTTGCAACACGAGCAAGCCTTTTTGAACCATGAATTGAAACAAGTTTATTGACACAAGACGCAGACGGCAGCCTTAAAAACGCGAAAAGTTGTCGGTGGCAGGTTCTTTTTTCAGGATGGCAGGTTGCCGTGGTCGGCGGTAGGTTCCTCCGGTGGTCATTTTGCCACTGACCACTTTTCGCACTCACCGCTACTGCAATGCACAAAAAATTCCAGCTGTAAAACCTTTAAATTCTCAAATCTAATGTTTGTATTCACGATTGTTAAGTTTGTCAAAGAACACACTTAAAGCTCTTGTATTTTTCAAACGTGTCCTGATTTACTTTTTTAATGTACAAATGCTTACTTTTGAGAATTTTAACCAAGCATATGAAAATTGTCTGTAAATATGTAGTTATTAAAGTTCATATATAAATTATTGGAGAAAGTAATTTTGATACAGAAACAAATTATGTTTTTGAACTTATACTTATGGGACTTTTTTGGGGAGAAATATGTCAAGTATGTTAGTCTTAGACTGCAATTATTGAGAGATTTTTTTTTTATTGCAGTTCAAATATTGAGAAATGGTCCTTGAACTTTTCCTTTGGATAAGTATTCATTTTTTGTACACGCGTAGTCAGAATGGTCCTGAACACAGATACTTCAGTCATTGTGCAGAATCTGGGATCCGGGGAGTCAGAGTCGTTCGATCACTCGCAAATTTTACCGAACTACAGCAGACCCATTTTGATGAGACTGATGTCAGTGTGAAGAGTGAGAGAACCAACCTGCTCTTTCTATGTGGACTTTCGGGTTTAAAACAGGGTGCAGACATTTCTTCAGTCGCTCGTTGTCCTCTTTTAATCTAGAAGCTTCCTCCTCGTACTCTGCTATCGTTCTTTCAAACAGCCCAAATATCTCTTCAGCAGCCTCAGTGAGTCGCTGCTTCACTAAATATCTCAGCACATGGACTTTAGACATCTTCTCTGAATCAGAGACACGTTTCCTCCCGAGAATTTTTTTTAAAACACAGTTTTCTCTCCGTTAAACTCGGACTATCTCCGTGTTGCTAACTTCGGTCCGTTTCAGGCTAGCATGCTAAGCTAACTTTAATAGTTTTGCATGCTACCGGGAGGTGATTCAGAGGGAAAATATCCAGGAATAAAGCTGTCAGAGCCGTCAGAGATTTATCCAGACGTCCAGGGACTCTGGTGGATCAGGACTGATGGAGATAACTAGTACTTGGTCAACGTAACACAGACACGGCTGATTCTACGACCGATCGGCGCCATGTTATTCTGAGATCAACATCCGGGTGCATTCTTCTTCGTCTTCTTTAGGATTGGTTGGCGGTTGGGTAAACCGTGTTTGCATTACCGCCAACAACTGGTGCGGAGTTTGGATCAGGATGGCTATAACGTCAACGCTAGAACTAACTATCTAAATAAATAGTAAAAAATACAAATACTTGTAACTAACTGGATTTTTGCTTTGCTGAAGTTGATTTCAACTCTTGTGTGGCTATTTTTTGTGGCTTCCTTTGAAGCTTCGTTTGTCATTTCATTCCCTCTGACACTGGTGGCGGCTGGGGAATTTTATTGTAGGGGAGGCTAACTAAAGTTTTTTTTTCACATACAAACGAAGCATTCTGGTGCATTGTGACAAAATAATAAAGACAAAATAGAACATTTTCCTACAAAGGCAAATGGGGCCAAGGAAAAAGTTTTAACTTAATTTATTTGCCTTGTAGAATTTAGCAAGATTAAGTGCAAATACATCAATAGAAATTGGGAATCATACACAAGTTAACATTCAAACAAGTTAACAGAATATGATTCTAAAATGGGTGAGTGTGTTACACATCCCGCGTGCCCCGCTGCGGCCTCTACCGCTGGTGGAGGTACCGTTCGAGCGCGTCGGCATGGATTTAATCGGGCCATTTCACCGGAGCGCACGCGGATACCGCTTTGTGTTAGTCCTCATGGATTACGCAACCCGGTATCCGGAGGCAGTGCCATTGCGCAATATCTCTGCAAAGAGCGTCGCGCAAGCACTGTTTCAGGTCATCTCCCGGGTTGGAATCCCGAAAGAGATTCTAACAGACCAGGGCACCTCGTTCATGTCGCGCACACTGGGAGAACTTTACAGGTTACTGGGCATTAAGTCCGTCCGCACCAGCGTTTACCATCCCCAGACTGACGGGTTGGTGGAGCGGATGAATAGGACGCTGAAGTCCATGATTCGTAAATTTATTAGCGACGATGAACGTAATTGGGATAAATGGCTTGACCCTCTGTTGTTTGCAGTCCGGGAGGTCCCCCAGGCCTCCACGGGATTTTCTCCCTTTGAGCTTCTGTTTGGCAGATCACCAAGAGGGGTGCTGGACCTTATTAAAGAAAGCTGGGAGGAAGGTCCGAGCCCTGGGAAAAACGAGATCCAGTACGTCCTGGACCTACGAGCAAAGCTCCACACACTGGGTAGGATGTCACGGGAGAACTTGCTCCAGGCCCAGGAACAACAGCGGCTGTACAACAGAGGAGCCAAGCTGCGAGAATTCACACCGGGAGAAAAGGTACTTGTATTACTTCCTTCTTCCAACTCAAAGCTCCTGGCTAAGTGGCAAGGGCCCTTCGAGGTCACACGCCGGGTGGGGGAGGTTGATTATGAGGTGGTGCGGTCTGACAGGGGCGGGGCTACACAAATATACCACCTCAACCTCCTGAAACCCTGGAGGGAGGCGGAGTCTGTTTCTCTGATTTACACAGTATCGGAAAGAGAGGACCTTGGGCCGGAGGTGCCAAAAGCGGCTAATCCCACCCCGCTCCCGTGTGAGGGTCATCTCTCTGAGGACCAGAGAGCAGACATTGCCCAGTTGCAGGAGCGGTTTGCTGACGTGTTCTCCCCCCGGCCAGGCCGCACCGACCTGATCGAATCGAGACACCCCCGGGGGTGACGGTGAGGTCACGACCCTACAGACTACCCGAACACAAAAGAAAAGTGGTTCGGGAGGAATTGGCGGCTATGTTGGAGATGGGGGTAATAGAAGAGTCCAACAGCGCCTGGTGCAGCCCCATCGTTCTGGTGGCCAAGAAGGATGGGACTGTGCGGTTCTGCGTGGACTACCGCAAGGTAAACAACGTGTCACGATTCGACGCCTACCCAATGCCCCGGGTCGACGAACTCCTGGACCGGCTGGGCACTGCACGTTTCTTTACGACCCTGGATTTAACTAAGGGCTACTGGCAGATTCCCCTGTCGTCAGAGTCCAAAGAGAAAACAGCTTTCTCCACTCCGTATGGTTTGTACCAATTTACCATGCTTCCCTTTGGCTTGTTCGGTGCCCCGGCCACGTTCCAGCGCCTCATGGACCGGGTGCTGCGTCCGCATGCCTCATACGCGGCCGCGTACCTGGACGATGTAATCATCCACAGCACCACCTGGGCGGAGCATGTGCGGCGGGTGGACGCGGTGCTGGAGTCGCTGAGGCGGGCCGGGCTCACCGCCAACCCGGGGAAGTGTGCAGTTGGACGGAGGGAGGTACGGTATCTGGGGTACCACTTGGGGGGTGGGCAGGTGCGTCCTCAGGTGGACAAGACGGCAGCTATTGCGGCCTGCCCGCGCCCTAAGACAAAAAAAGAGGTGAGGTGGTTTTTGGGGCTGGCAGGTTACTACAGACGGTTCATCGCCGGCTTTGCGGACCTCACCAGCCCCTTGACCGACCTGACCCGGAAAGGTGCGTCAGATCCGGTCCAGTGGTCGGAGCAGTGCCAGCGGGCGTTTGAGAAGGTAAAACAGACTCTCTGTGGGGAGCCGCTCCTCCACACACCTAACTTTTCTCTCCCGTTTGTTCTGCAGACCGACGCGTCGGACAGAGGGCTGGGGGCCGTTTTGTCCCAGGAGGTGGAGGGGGTCGACTGCCCCGTTGTCTACATCAGCCGGAAGCTATCGGAGAGGGAGGCCAGGTACAGCACGGTGGAAAAGGAGTGCCTGGCCATCCGGTGGGCGGTGGGCTCCCTGCGCTACTACCTCCTGGGACGCTCGTTCACCCTCTGTTCGGACCACGCCCCGCTCCAATGGCTCCACCGCATGAAGGATACTAACGCCGGGATCACTCGGTGGTATCTGGCCATGCAGCCTTTTAACTTCAAGGTGGTCCATAGGCCGGGGACGCAGATAGTCGTGGCGGAGTTCCTTTCCCGCCCGCTGGACACCGTACAGTATGTAACCTTCGTTCCCTGAAGGGAACGAGATGCTGGGTAAAGACGGTGTGGGAACACCTCTGCGTGACCGCGTCATGCAGCACGTGTGAAATCTAACCAATGGCGAGCTGGTACGTCATAGGTGGGGACCCCGGACCAAGGCGCTATAAAGGGACCCGAAGGGCAGGACCATTCATCTCTGAAAGGCCGAATCGAGTGCCACGGGCAGGCCGGGAGTATGGCAGAACGTTTACGCAGCGTCTCGTTCCCTTCAGTGAACAAAGGTTACATACGTAACCGAGAGACGTTCCCTCTCAGGGAACTCGAGCTGCATAAAGACGCTGTGGGAACCCTATACCCACTCTCCATATGAGCAAGTGACCGTGGTGTGAAGTCTTTTAGACGCACACTCAGACGAGCACCTGTGCTCCAGGTGTAGCGTTAAGGCCAAGGTGGTAAAACCTCACGAACGTGTGGGGAGAGGACCAGCCTGCCGCCATGCAAATGTTGTGTAGCGATACTCTTCCCGACAACAGGGCTTTAGAAGCCGCCATACCCCTAGTAGAATGGGCCCGGACAGCCAAGGTGTGGGCTGGCCGGCCGATTCATAAGCAAGCGTGATGGCCTCAACCACCCTCTGCTTAATTACCGGGCCGCCAGTGTTTGGGAGGCCCAAAACACACAAACAGCTGTGAGCCTACACAGGGAGGTCCTGCGGACGTACAGGTCTAGGGCTCTGAATGGGCAGAGGAGGTTAAGCTTCGCCTGGTCCGATACTTCTTCTTCTCAGGAACGGGGGAGGACAGAAAGCCTGCAGCACAATAGGCCCGACCGTAGCGGACGGGACCTTAGGAATGTAGCCGGGGGAAGGAAGAAGAACGCCTTCACCACACCGGGTGCAAATTCCAAGCACGATGGGGCCACCGAGAGGGCTTGCATATCTCCAACTCTCTTGAGGGATGAAATAGCGAGCAGGAAGACGGTCTTAAGAGCCACATACTTCACTGCAACCTCCGCCATGGGCTCGAAGGGAGCACCGGAGAGACCCTCTAGTACGATGGCCAAGTCCCACGGGACTCTAGTGCTGGCTGCTGGCCTAAGCCTCAGGGTGTCACGAAGGAAGCGGGATGCCAGCGGGTGTCTCCCCAGAGAACGCCCGTCTAGTGGGATGCCGACAGTGCCGTCACATATACTTTGATGGTGGACGGGAATAAACCTGTGGCAAAATGCTCCTGCAGGAACTCCAGTACTGAACCGTCTGGACAGTTAACTGGGTCCAGCTGTCGTTGCCCACACCAAGTGGCAAAGCAGCTTCCATTTACCGGCGTACGCCTTCCTCGTGGCGGGTGCTCTGGAGTGGCGGATGGTCTCCACGACTTCGGTCGAGAGACCGGCTCCTAGGAGGCGGGTCCCCTCGAGGCCCACGCCGACTGTTTCCATAGCTCGAGGCGAGGGTAAACAACACAGAGGACAGTGAGTGGTCTCTCTGAAGGCAAACAGGTCTACCTCGGTAAGACCGCCTTTCCACAGGAGCTCCACCACCTCGGGGTGGAGTACAGTCCCCGGGCCTCGGCCACTGTCTCGACAGGGCGTCTGCCCCCCATATGGCCAGAGCCAGCAGGCAACGCCGAGTGACCTTGATTAGACGGCGCTGGTTTCCCCTCGGGGAGAACCCCTTGGCCCTGAGCCACCATGCTGCTGCCAGGAGACCTAACAGTCTTTAAAACTTTTTCAAAGTGAGTGGCTGGCCTAGCTTGTCCTGCTTGACTGCAGAGAGGATCGAAACTACTCGAGCGGGAGACGGATGCGGCCGCATCGTGGTCGAATCCCAAACAACGCCCAGGAAGGTGGTCCTATGCCCTGGAGACAGCACACTTTTCCTGGCATTGAGTCTCAGCCCCAGACGGTTGATTTAGGCAAGCACAACACCTCGATGTTGGGCCGCCAGCCGCACGGATGGCGCTAGAATCAACCAGTCGTCTATGTAGTTCAAAATGCGGATGCCCTGGAGACACAATGGTGCCAGAGCAGCGTCCACGCATTTGGTAACGTACGGGGTGAGAGGGCTAGGCCGAACGGAAGACCCCAATATTGGTAAGCTTTCTCCCCAAAAGCGAACCTCAGGATCTTCCTGTCGTGGGAGGATGGAAAGTAAGCGTCCTTGAGATCTACCGTGACAAACCAGTCCTCGGACCTGATCTGTTTGAGAATGAGCATATTGAAGCTCAACTCCGCAAAAGCGCGGTTCAAATGGTGGAGATCTAGTATCTCTTCTCCCTTTCGGACGCAAACCCCCATCCTCCTTTGGAACGGTGAAGTAGCGGCTGTAGTAGCCCGACTTGTGGATTGAAGCCTTGTGAGAAATCAAAAGTATCTTGAACTCGCTTTATGATTAAGTATTTATTACTAACTAGAATATAGCAAAATGATAAAGAATACAGAAATCATCAACACAAGCCGTAAGTACAGACAGAAGTCCAATGACTACAATTCAGCTGAAAAGGGAAAGATTGTTCCTTCTCCCTCAGAGGAGCAGTAAGATCTGACACCAGGGAGAGGGGGGACTACTGTTTTATGGCCTGTGGCACAAACACTCAATCTTATGAAATGGTTCAGCTGGACAGTGTAAAATGAATTTTCCTTCCTGAAATTCCCTATTGGAGCCATGGAGAAGGCTGGAATCTGTGGCGTTCACATGAGGAGGTTGCAATTCATTGGGGATCAGTACTAAAGTGGCCTGTGGTAGTGATACATTTTCATACTCAGGCTCCAACCATGTTCTCTGCAAGTGTTCCTTGGGGCTGGATATCTCTGTCTTCCGTTGCTGTTTTCCGGGTGGTGTTGACTTTTGCTGTCTCTGCCGTCTCTGCCATCTCTGCTGGGCTCGGTAGTGTCTTGAACATTGCAGTGGGGGGAAGGCGCTGTCCTCCTTCAACCCCTTAACCGGAACCAGATGGAAGTGCCCCTTCGCCTCCTGGATTCGGGGATGCATTTGCAGTGGCTGCATGGACCCCACGTCACTTTCCCTTCACCCTTAGCTGCCATCTCTGTGGTCTGGAGTACTTGGAAGGGCCCCGTGTAGCGTCTCTACTTCCAGTGCTTTCCCTAGTGGTCTTTCATGAGGACCTGGTTTCAGGTGGTGCTGGACTGCAATAGCCGGTGATGGAAACGCCGCTTTCACCTGTCCGTGCCGTACTGAGAGTGAGGGGGAGAGGATAGCACAATATCTCAGCATGCTCATTTCTAGCAGTGCACATCCCCCCTTTGCCCACATGATCTCTTCCGTGAGACAAGTAAGCATAAATGTGGAAGAGAGCATGTGGCAAGCCCACAATGTCATGTGACGCTAAATGGCTTGCTTGCTGCTGCCATTGCTTGCAAACAGAGAGGAAGACCCGAAGCGACTGGGTCAAGTTTTGAGG